>NC_086236.1:57841479-57973979 GCF_036321145.2 Pelmatolapia mariae
TTAAGTTACATATCCTCCTTCTCCCAGACAGCTCTCCTCCCTTGTTACACAGCATTCAGCTTCTCACCTATTCACCCTTCTCCTGCTGTACTTTAACACTCATCCACATTTATCTTCTTCTTTTATCTTGCCCCCTTTTCGCTGCATCTTTCCTCCCTGCCTTCCTCTTTTGGAAGTTTCTCTCGTCTTCCTCCTCTTTCTGTCTTGTCTAATCTGTCAGGGGACAGCCCAAAGTAATTGTGCTCAGCATGAAACAAGGAAAAACAATCCATCTTGACTACAGTGCAGCTCATCGGTAATCATCACAGATTACAAATATTTCCCCTTATTCGCAGCCATCAAAGGGGGAAAAAAGAGCTCTGACAGTAATAATCTTGTTGGCGAAAAGTGATAATTAATAAAATGAAGCAAGGCCACATTGTCAGACAAATATAATAGGTGATTTAATAGAGACCAGGATCACCTCAGTACTTGAGTCTGTTTTGATTAAGTGGTGATTTTTGTTATAAATATCCTCTACTTCGAAATATAGCAGTGCGGCGCTCAAACTGATTGTGACGACTGTAAAAATATAGTTTTAGACCATAATCATTTGTCGGTAAAGTTTATAATGTCACACTATTAAGCATTAGTAAGCTATTAGCAAGCACCTCATATCATTACTCCTCCTTAGTATTATTATTAGTAACTTTTGATATGTTTATCCATCTTTTACTGTTACACCCTGTACACCTATAACTGCTAGTAATAATATAACTGTAAATACTAAGGAGGACTGATGCTAAATAAATGATGAAATAAGCACTTGCTTATACCTTAATAGGGCTTAATAGTTTGACATTAAAATAAAGCGCTACCAATTTGTCTTTTTTTTTGTTTTCAAATCAAATCAAATCAAATCACTTTTATTGTCACATCACATGTGCAGGTACACTGGTACAGTACATGTGAGTGAAATTCTTGTGTGCGAGCTTCACAAGCAACAGAGTTGTGCAAAATACAATAATGTAAAACAAGCAAAATATAAAAATGGCTAATCTAAAAAGTAATAAATATATGTACAATATGTAAAGGTATATACATTACTG
Organism: Pelmatolapia mariae; assembly: GCF_036321145.2. Taxonomy (NCBI): domain Eukaryota; kingdom Metazoa; phylum Chordata; class Actinopteri; order Cichliformes; family Cichlidae; genus Pelmatolapia; species Pelmatolapia mariae. Next base: position 57,842,568 of record NC_086236.1, read on the forward strand.
AATGTGTATACTAAATATGTTTTTCTACGTGTGTGTGTTTGAGTGTGTATATAGTATGTATATACATGTTTTACAAATGAAATAAAGTAAACAATAAAATAAGATATATAAAATATACAGAGGTTGGTATGTGCAAAACAGTGGTATTTATATACAGTATGGAGTGCATAATGTTGAAGTTCCAGTAGTGAGGGTGAGGTGTCTATGAAGTGTTCAGCAGTCTGATGGCCTGATGGAAAAAGCTGTCTCTCAGTCTGCTGGTACGGGACCGGATGCTGCAGAACCTCCTTCCTGATGGTAGTAGTCTGAACAGTTTATGGCTGGGGTGACTGGAGTCCTTGATGATCCTCCCCGCTTTCCTCAGGCACCGCTTCCTGTAGATGTCTTGGAGGGAGGGAAGCTCACCTCCAATTATCCGTTCAGAGCACCGCACCACTCTCTGGAGAGCTTTGCGGTTGTGAGCGGTGCTGTTGCCGTACCAGGTGGTGATGCATCCAGCGAGGATGCTCTCAATGGCACAGCGATAGAAGGTCCTGAGGATGCGGGGGCTCATGCCGAATCTCTTCAGTCTCCTGAGAAAGAAGAGGCGCTGCTGCGCCTTCTTCACTGTTTTGTTTATGTGTACTGACCACGTAAGATCCTCAGCCAGATGTACACCAAGGAAGCGGAAGCTGCTCACTCTCTCCACAGCGGCGCCGTTGATGGTGATGGGGGTGTGTACTCCTCTGCACCTCCGGAAGTCCACTATCAACTCCTTTGTCTTTGCGACGTTGAGGGTGAGATGGTTGTCTTGACACCAGTGGGTCAGGGCGCTGACCTCCTCCCTGTAGGCCGTCTCATCACCGTTGGTAATAAGACCCACCACTGTAGTGTCGTCCGCAAAAATCACAATGATGTTGGAGTTTCTAGTGGCCGTGCAGTCGTAGGTGTAGAGTGAGTACAGGAGAGGGCTCAGTACACACCCCTGTGGAGCACCAGTGTTCAGTGTGATGGGGGATGAGGTGGTGCTGCCCAGTCTGACCACTTGGCGTCTGTCAGACAGGAAGTTAAGGATCCAGCTGCCGAGGGAGCTGCTCAGTCCTAGATCCTGCAGTTTCCTGTCCAGCTTCGAGGGAACGATGGTGTTGAATGCTGAGCTGTAATCTACAAACAGCATTCTCACATACGTGTCTCTCTTCTCCAGGTGTGACAGGGCAGCATGGAGTGTCAGGGCTATGGCATCATCAGTGGACCTGTTGTGGCGGTATGCGAACTGTAGAGGGTCCAGTGAGTCGGGTAGTGCAGAGCAGATGAAGTCCCTGACCAGCTTCTCGAAGCATTTGCTCACGATGGGGGTCAGGGCTACGGGTCGCCAGTCGTTCAATGAGGAGATGGTGGAGGATTTGGGTACAGGGACGATGGTGGCCATTTTGAAGCAGGCTGGGACTACAGACAGAGAGAGGGAAAGGTTGAAGATGTGTGTAAACACTCCAGCCAGCTGAGCCGCGCATGACTTGAGGACGCGGCCGGGAATCCCGTCCGGACCAGTAGCTTTGCGTTTTTTTGCTTGTACATTGCTTTAAACCTCAGAAAACCTTCGCCAAAGTCTTATTACTTAATCGTGGGCATTCTCTATGGTTGCAACCACTACATACTGTAATTCTAATCATGTGACATTTGTTTCCAAAAATTGGTAATTTCACTAAAATCTGTTAGTGATTTGCTTGAAAAACTGATCTGCTCTTTGAGATCAGTTAATTCTCTCCAACAACAAAAAGAGGAGTTTATTATCACAACAAACTCAAAGTTACAGTCAGAAAATTACAGCTACGTTAAAAAAGAAAGGCCATATGCAGTCCTGCTGTTGCAGTGGTCCAGCCAAAGTTCAGGCCTTAACCCAACTGAAATGCTGCGGTGTGACCTTAAAAGTGCTGCGCATAAACAAATGCCTCCAAACTTCAATGAACTGAAGCAATATTGTAAAGAAAACTGGGCCAAAACTCCTCCACAACAATGTGAGAGACCGATAGAGTCGTACAGGAAATGATTACATCAAGTTATTTTGCTAAAGGTGGTTCTACAAGCTACTGATTTATGAGGTGCGCTCAGTTTTCATAGCGCTGCACAAAATACTGCGAAAACTTTCTTTTTTGCATGAATGTATAACGAAACTGGGGGGAAATGAGTAACAGTAACTCGGGAGGCTCAGATTTACACTGGGAGTAACCAGAACGGACAAGATTAGAAATGGGTATGTCAGTGGGATGGCTCAGGTCGAGTTTGATGGGATAGTTAGAGAGCCGAGGCTGAGATGGACATGTGTAGAGGAGGGGCAGTGGATATACTGGAAAAAGAATGCTGAAGATGGAGTTTTCAGGCAGGAGGAAAAGATGAAGACAACAGAGGAGGTTTATGGATGTAGTGAGGGAGGACACACAGAGGGTGGTGTGATAGAATGTAGGGATGGAGATGGAGAAGGAGGCAGATGAGCTGCTGTGTCGGCCCCTAAAGGGAGTAACAGGAAGAAGACTGAATGACTTAAGTTGCCTGCTGTTGCTTAGCTAATTGATTCGTTATTTCAGTGTTTCGTTCAGCTGGAGCACTGGTTGGCATCTGGGTGCCTGCAGAAATAAAATAGGGGTAAGTAGGGGTTCAAGATGAAGTTTTTGCCCTTCAGTGTTAAGTGAAGCAGAAGTGTTTGTGCGTGTGCGTGTTGTCACTTTTGGCTTCACAGTGAAAAGTGACAGTGAAAAGAGACAAGGAGCTGACATGAGAAATGTTTGATTTGTCAGAACATTTTGTGCTCTGTCAGCTGAGCCCCGCTGACATTCCTGGGTTTGCTTCTTTCATTTTTAATTCAGCAAACCGGAATGCTACAATACCGTCTCCCTCCCCCCCCAAAGAAAGGGCAAATACAAACTTTCACAAGATGCTCCTGTTGTAACTTTGATTTTCATTACCCATACTTGTTTAGATGCACTCAGTGGAGTACAAATTGGCCTGTTCACCAAAACTGCCAAACTGCTAAAACACCCAAATGTTCCAATAACGTTCCAGAATTTATTCCCAGATTGCTGCTGGTTTTCACAAAAACCTTCTGTCTTATGTTTTCTCGGTTGTTATTACACACTTTATTGAGCTTATGCACCTCAGAAATCCCCTTTTAAACCTTTAAAAATAAACAAAGAAGCATCTTAGTCTCATTGTGGAACATAAGAATTATTAATTTTAGAAGATTTCTAAAACTAATTCGTAAATTGTTTTTGCAGCACAGATGGGTTTGAGACCTTCAGTATTAGAGCGTGTGAACTGTATTTGAATGTCTACATTCTGTTTTATTTATTTAAAATTCCTGACAGATGCTGGTTTAATCTTTAACATTAGTAAATTATATTAAGCTTTTACTAATTATAGACTTATAGAAGAAACTGCCTTCATTGATAAAATAATACATGATAAATAAGGCTGTGTTTTTACCCTATATTTTTTTCAGACATTCCTAAAGCATCCACGATGCTGCATTAATCTGAGTCCTTATGTCACGAAAACCTACAAATTGCTGAAATGTTGATATGATCCTCGAAAAACGTGCGAATCTGTACAGCTGAACAAAACGTTTCCTTCTTTTCTCCTTATTTTCCTCAGTGAGGAAAAATAAAGTCTCTTCTTTTTCTGATAATGTCTCTGCAAAAATCTACACTTCTCAAGTGCTCTTTCAGGTGCTCATTGGTACCTCTTGCCTGATATTTCCAACTCCACTGTATGATTTGCATCAGAGCACAAGAATGGACTGCAAGTGGCCATCAGACCCTGCTGCATGGGGCTTGTTGAAGAAGTTATGACATTTTATCAGAGAGCAGTCTGGAACAAATACTTTGAGCTTCTAATGGAGCAGTTTATTTCTTCCAGTTCCAGTTCAGATGCCTGCTGGGTAGTATTGCATTAACAGCTGTGATGCGTGTTTTTTGTTGTTTGTTTTCCTTTTTTGGGTCTTTTTTGTCTTTGTAGTAGTTTTAAGACTTCTTTAGAGGGTTAGTGCACAGCTTCTCCTGCATGTGTCAGAAAAGCATGAAACTGTCCACAGGTCATTTTTGCAAATTGTGTTATGGCCAATAATTACATTTTAATGTTAAGTGACCTTCAGTGGATAAGGGAAAAGTGCATGTTAAATGTGTGCTGGGTACTCTGCAAGTTACCACCCTGGAAATGTTTTTCTCCATTTGAACCTGCATCGTGATGCCTAAATCTGGTCAAAAGTCAAATGTGTGTGCACTCTCTGTTCTTTTTGTATTTTCAGCAACACTTGCTGTACATGTGTGCTTCAATTACGGGGAGGAGGAACATATAAGATTGTTTAGTTCAAATAAACAATCATATATGTTTTTGTATTTCTGTCATTTTGGTTACAAGTGAATCTGTGTGAGGTCTGTTTATTTGCCTGAATTGACGTGATCCCAGTCAGTGGCTACATAAGCATGTGCTATCATAACCAGTGTTGCTGTCGTTACTCCAAGAAAAGTGATGTATTACACATTACTTGTTACTTTTTATAAAATGAATGCAGTACATGACTGAATCCCTCACCAGAGAAAGTAAATTGTTAGTCAGTTTGTTACATTACTTCCACATTACTCTTTAACAGGAATTCAAATGCATTTTCACACAACCACCACAGGAATCCTAATCCTTATCTGGAGACACGGTCTGTCTTTAAGTGTATCCATCTGAACACAAAGCAGTTGAAAACCAACCCAAAAAGACTGAAAATGATTTGCACTGTGATTCTACTTTAGAAGCACGAATAGATAGAAATGAGGTCTACAAAGCTGCAATCTGACAGCTCATCACTGCCTTTGTTACCCATTGAAGATCAAGCTCTGGCTGCTGGGCTGGGGGTCAGTATACACTCAGATTTAACATGGTTCTTCACCACTTTATGCCAGCATGCTGCTCGTGCAGATGTTTGCAAAGAGCCAGAGCGGTGTTGTTTCTGTCCAGTTTGCACTTTACCATCGCACACTTGTCTTTACTTGCAATAAAACTAAAAGTAATGGGGGGGGGCAGGGTTCATATATCCACCCGTTACGCACATAACTGAGGATCTTTTATAACAAAAGTAACAACATAATTGTGACTTTAATGTGTTTACTGAATTTAGTACGGTAACTCGTTAAATTACTGCATTACTGAAAAATGCAAAGGTATTATGGTGACTTGTTACAGCCGACACTGTTCATAATATCCTAATTGACTCGTATTAGTCGCCAGTTTCTAAAGACTGTGTGCTGTCAAAAGTTCCAAGTTGCTTCCGAGTTCACAGTTTACGTTTGGGAACTTGATATTATTAAAAAGTAAGCAGGCATAAGGATGAATGATAAATTCAGCAAAATTGGGTGGTATTCAAATTAATTCCTGGGCTTCAAGGAGAATTTTAAGTGGCAGTCGACACCTTCCTGTGCACCCCTGCCTCTTGCGCTTGCTTAAAGGTCCACATTCTGTTTTAAAACACCTGCTCTATTTGGCTAATGAGTAGAAAGATTTTGTTACCTACTGATCGCGGAGAAATATTCCCAAATGAATGTCACTATTTGAACCAACTCAATTACCAGAGCACTCTCCACTGAGTGAATGCCTATGAAAGGAAAAGTTTTACTTTCCGGTTCTGTCACTCTCCATCTTCTCTTTCTTTATCTGTTCACGTAGGTCCCTTCTTCCCTTTTGCCTTCGTAGAGTTTCCAGAGTTACTCCAGTTGTTCTAACATCTGCTTTTTGGCCTACTGATAGCTGGCAGTTGCATTTATTTTCCAACTTGATTTTGTGACCAGTGGTAGTTGCAGAACTTAGAAGTGGGGGTTAGAGAGAACCAATCTAGGTGCTGATGGTGTCATTATTTTATAATAACAATCAACATTGTGGAGTCATGTGCAATATTTGACAGGATAGTGCACAGATAATGTGCATTATCATGTCAGTTATTATCCTGTGAGTACAGGATTAGAAAAGAGCATATCAGAGGGACAGCTCAGGCTGGAGCTTGGAGACAAAGTTAGAGACAAAAGGCTGAGCTGGTTTGGACATGGACAGGAAGGATCGTGGATGTATTGGACAAAGGGTGTTAAAGATGGAGCTGTGAGGCAGGAGGAAAAGAGGAAACCCTCAGAGGAGGTGAAAAGGGGTTGGTGTGACAGAGGAGGATGCTTGGAATAGGTGAGATGGAGGCAGATAATCCGCTGTGGTGACACCCACAGGAATCAGCCAAAAGAAGAATCATTTAGTCATTTTCTTGCATGCTTAACAGAAAGCTCAGTTGATTGTGCTTGCTGTCTGAAACACCTGTCTGATTACTGAAGAGTGAAGTGTATCAAAAATGCAAAACAACCAGGGTTCGGCCTCTTCGGTCCTCAGCATGAAAATCAACACTGTCCAATAATCTAATCATAGTTAATTTGTCATCCTTGACAATACGTTTCTTTAGTGAAGGATTTCTATTTTTGATGATTGAGTTTGACCTTGCTTTTGTTCAACTGTAACCAGATAAAGTCAGTAAACAAACTATAGAAGATTTTTATCCCAGTATTGTGGTTACTGAGCTTCAGCATCACCACACACCTTTAGTTTAAATCTAAATGATGCATGAGTATGGATAGAAATAATGGAGCATTACTGGAGATTTATGTACAGTAGCATTAGTCTAGCCAGTGATGAATTTTTAAAACCAAAGTTTGCAAGCATCCTTTGGCTGATTCGAAAGATAATGATAGATGATTTCAAAGGCTAAATGTTTGCTTAGAAAAAGAATATTTCAGAAGGTTTCACCTTATCTCAGCTGTGTTTGATGTGGCGTCCAGAGACTTCCATGTATTTGAAGTTCTGTTATGTGATTCACTCTGATAACTCACTAGTCGCCTCTGTTCTTCACACACACACACACACACACACACACACACACACACACACATGCATCCTTTTACATACCCAGCAACAAGTAAGACACTTCTCTAAAATGAAAGCATTCATTTTAGCTCATAAACTTGAAAGAAATCCAGACGTGAAAGGCAAAAATTGAATTGTTGTTGAAATTAATCAAATAGAAACGCTAAGAGAGTGTGTGAGAAAGGGATGTTTCTCCAGTCCATTAGTGCACTTTAAGCATTACAGAGCTGTACTATTCAGTTACTTTTGGAGAATTTTAGAAGCAGTCCATTGATCAAGAAGACACGAGCTTGGCACTCACAGCTACTCAAATGCAAGCAGGATGGCATTAGGGAAATAAAGTGAGCAGCAGCCCTCCAAAAAGGCTGTGTTCTGTTATTTAAAGTGAAGTGCAGCCATAAGATGTCTAATAGTGGGACGGTCATTTCATGATGTCTTGCTCTCAGTTTTGGCACAATGTACATCTGCCCTTGAAACTGCAACCAAGAGGTAAACTACAGCATCCACTTTGGACTCGTAACATGCAGGAAGCATTTTGACCATTTACTTCCAGGAATTGTTAATTTATCACATGCCATTTGAAGCCTCTGGCCATTGCTCACATCTCAGTTTGTCTTTCGTGTATTTGCGCTGAGGAAATTCCTGGTCTCCAGACAACGCTGCTGGAAACCTCTCCTCACTCTCTCCCACTTACTGTTTTTAGACTGGTGGCAAACGAGGCAGCATCACACATGCACACGTACCTTTCCTCATCTCTCGCACTTTCCAACACTTCCTTTTCACTTTGGTGAACCCTCTCCCCTTCGTTTCCTCTTTCATAGAAACAGCCACAGGGGTGTTCCCTCAGAGCTGCAATCACAGTCAGGGAAAGTGTGTTATCCTCTCTGAATATTCACGTATATCAGGGTGTGTGAATCTATTTTCTGCCTGTTCTAGGGATTTCCATGCTGTAGGACCCAGACATCCCCCCAGAGCTGTGACTGTGTGTAAGAGTATGTGTGCATGCTTTTTAGTGTACGCTCTATCATCATCTCCTTCAGTGATTAGGACTGTCTCTGCCCCAGACTGGGGTTTAGTCTTTTTTCCCTCCCATGGGAAATGGAGACTTGAGGCTGATTTGCATGCAACTGTCTCTTTTTTCAGTCTGTGCTGCACTTTGCAGGATCGTCTGGATGTGTGCATGTGCACGCGTATGCGTGCTTGTGTGCATGCGAGTGTGCAAAATTGTCCTTGCTTGCTCGCTTGGTAGGGTCTGACCAGTGCTGCATCTGGTTCCGTGATGAGAGACATCTGCAATCGGGGACTTAACCCGATTAGAGAGGTACGATGGCCTGGGGGGAGCAAGAAACGGTTAAGGCATGGTTGGATGGCTGGATGGCTGAGAAGAAAAGATGGAGAGGTCACAAACTGACCAGCGGGCCACAGACATAGCAGCTGGAGCAGGGAATGCTTTAGGTGGAGAGTGTCCTGTCAGACCTCACACCTTCACCTGTGGAGAAATCTCAGTCTATGTTTAGTGCTGTCATTTTCACACATTTCTCCTTTTCCTTTTTATCCCCGTTGTCTTTTGCTGTCAGGCTTATTTTTTTCCTCTTCCTTTAACCTCCTTCTGTCCTGTCTGCTTTCCATTATATTCTTTGCCCCTTGCCCTCAGCCTGTAATGGCACAGACTTTAAATTTATCTAGTTTCTCTTCATCCTCATCATTGTTACCAGGCGCTTTATGTTTTTTTTTCACTCTCTTCCTCTCTTTTTTGTCTCCTGATGGCTGTGCACACATGCATACACTTTTCCCACACTCTCTTCCCTCATCCTTTCCCTCTGTCTTGGTCATGTGGGGGCAGTGGCACTCACTCATTCCAATTGACAGATTACTTTCCTAATGGAATTTAATTATTCATCCCTTCCTCATGGCGATTTAGCCAGGAAAAGACCGACAGCAGCAGGAGCAGTGTGCGGGAGGACAGGGCAGAAGGGGAAGGCGAGGAGGGGGGAGAGAAAGAGAGGAAGGGAGAGGTGCTCATTTCCTCCTGTGGCAAGAAACTGGATCACCTCCGTTTTGATTTGGAGAAATGTCATTCAGCGAGAAAGGGAACAGGAGTGAGGGATGGTGAAAGAAAAATGGAGGCAGAAAGACACCAAGAAACACAAATTCATACAGAGGGAGAAAAGAATGAATGACAGGTGGCTTGTGGGCAAAATGTGTGAGTATGAATGAATATACATACATTTTACTGCATGGATAACACTCATGTGAACACGAAAAACCTGTCTTTATCACACAGGAGTTCATGACTTACACCAGATACTTATTCTAAACTTAAACACAACTATGATTACATAACACAACTCCCAAACATGAGCCATAAACATTAAGTCTATTGCTCTAAATGGCTGGTGAGTCCCAATAATGTGACAGTGTGAACAGATTTTTGTCACCTAAATCTGAGGAGTCACACACACACAAAACCATTGCGGGGAACATGGGTGCTAGACAACCTGTCTGTGCTTTCGTCTCTGTACCTCTTCACTCGCTGTCGTACACACCTCAGTCTCTTTTCTTGTGTCTCCTTTTTCCGTCTTCTTGCCTCGTCTCTCCCTTCCATCTTTTTGGCTCTCTCTCTCTCTCTCTCCTCTCTCTCGCACTGGGGATCCTAATTAAGCTTGGCTGCTCTTTGATGTTGTCGCCTTGGCAACAGTCACCATGACGAGGCTGGGTCTGCACACTCTCTCACCAACTCGCCCAGGCATACACAGATACCCACAAGTACAGTGCACGCACACAAACACACACACACACATGCAAATACGCGCACGCACACATAGGCTGTGTGAGACCATTAAAGAATACAGCCAGAGTTTGACCCTTGGTTCAAATGATAGCTTGCAAAATGGCTCAGGTGTGTGCGCAGGCTACATATGTGTGTATCTGTACACATGTAGTCAGCATGTGTGCATACATGTAATAAAAGTAGAACAACATGCAACCGACCGTGCTAGACGAAGGTGATGATTAATGTGGAGGTGCATGCATGTAGGTGGTTGAGAAAGCTTCAGTTCGGCTTCATCACGACAGTGACCAGGTGGCTGTGACACACATACAGCTGTCATGGCCGCTTGCTCTTTCATTTGACCTCTTGTTGTATTTGTTTTGTTTTCCTAAATAAATGTTGGTGTGGGCTAAAAGCCCTTGAGATGAATCATGTGGTAAAGAGCAATTGTTAGCACTGGCTGTTTCTCCAGGCAGTACATCAATTGGTAAACTCAGCTGACTTCCAGCAGGGGAGTTCCTCATTTCTCTCCCCATGCCCCGACCTTTCTCTTTAGTCTCTGCTTTCTGGTTCTCTCTCGCTCCTTAACCTTTTCTCCCCCCAGCAGTAATCTCTTTACAAATTTTACAATTGAGTCCAAGCATTTTGTTTTAAGAAGTGAAAAATGTATGCCAGTGCACTGCGAAATTCCAACTTATCCCAAATACAGAGCTTCAAAAATGCTGCTTTCTTAAAAAAAAAATATTATTTTGCGTTAACAAAAATAATCCTCAAATAAGTCAAAAGTGTCTAAAGAACAAAGAGATTTTTTGCAGTGCCCTTTCTGACCTGATATTTCCTCATTCCTATCTTTATCTCTTCATTTCCTCTGCACTTCATCCATCTCTTTCCTCCGCCTTCTCCTCTCATCAACCCCACCACCTCCTCCTCCTCCCTAACCCCTAGCTCTTGTCAGCACCGTCTGGAGGACGGCCCCGTAATGAAACCTGCTCTTACCACTTCCTTATAACGATGGCTTTGGTGACAATATCAAGTGTAACCACAGCAATTACGAACCCGAACGTCAACATACGAGGAGGGAAAACCACAATTAAAGTGGCCTTTTTTATTAAACTTAAACTTTCTGGCCCACTTACACAGCTGAAAAATGTTCACACCCTACAACACAATTTTTCTATTTATTTTTTTTAACAATAGTTAATAATAAAAAAAGGATCCAAGTTTAATTTTAATGAAAAAAGTCAGCTCCGTACCATTTGCAGACTCTTGTGTATTTATTTTCTCTGCAAAAAATAAACAAATAAATCACATTCATTCAACTTAGTTTCGCTCCATATTTTTCCCCTGGTCGTCCAAGCCCCATCTGCAGTGGCTCAGTGTCCCACCGGTTTCAGAGTCATGGCTGGCATGTGCCCATGAGACCGGCTGAAATCGCAGCATACTGCCCTTGTTTTTTAAATATTGTCTCTCTGATCATTAGAAACCTGTTTAGCTTAAGAGCCACTGCTCCAGATGACTCAGCATCTTTGGTTTAATTTTAGCAAGAGAAGAGTTGCAGGTTATATGAAAATGAGCCAAAGCACTGTGTGGGGACTGAATAGATTACTGATTAAATGGATGGTGTTTTCCGTCTCAGGGAAGACATTTATTCTGAATTGCGGGTGCGTTCTTTAATCATCAGATCAGTCAGCTGTACTGATGAGAAAAGGACCGTGCCAACAGAGCATCACGATGAAAAGTTTTCTCAGCGACACATTAAAAGAAGTGTAACTCCTTTCCTCAATTGACTCTCCACATGTCCTTCCTGTCCCCGCAGCTGTTTGTCATCGACAACGGAGCAGACGACTGGCGAATCGCCATGACGATGGAGAGGGTTCTGCTAATCGCCCTGGAGCTGCTCGTTTCTGCTGTGCATCCGGTGCCTGGGGACTTTAAGTTTCAGTGGCGGGCACGGCTGGCCTTCTCGTATGCGCCTTCGCAGGCCGAGGCTGACCTGGACATGGTGTTGAGCGTGCCCATGTTCCTGCGCCTCTACCTCATTGCCAGAGTCATGCTTCTGCACAGCAAACTGTTCACCGATGCTTCCTCCAGGAGTATAGGTGCCCTCAATAAGGTCAGGAGAGTTTTAATCTTGTAGATGTTTCTCTGAGCGGTATGCATTCAAAGGTATGCACCTGTGAAAGGTTTCGCTGGAAACAGGTGATGGAGTTGTAAAGGTATTAAGGTCAAGAGTTCTCTTCTCTCTCTCTCTGAATTAAGCCTGTGTCTATGTTGTGCCTTTTATCCTTGGCCTCTTTCGCTCTAACTATCTGAAGTTCTTCCTTCCCCTTCTGTCCTTCTAGTCCAGCTGTTTCTTTTCATCTACCGCTTCAAATCCCCTTCCTGTCCTTTTGTTGTCACTGTGCTTAGAGACTTAGATCTAAGCTGTGGTGGATCTTTCATAATACAATATGAGACAAGAGCGTGAAATGGAAACAAGTTATTGCATACAGCTCAAATGGGCCATGAAGAGAAAGAACTAGAATGAAATTGCAGTATGAGTGCAGAAATATGTTGAAGTCGTGCAACAAATGGCTGATGCCAGATTTGTAATGACTTTATACGACAAACATTGCTGTAAGATCAGGAAGTAGAGATGTTGCATGTTGCAAATGTGCAAACTAGGTGGAGGAGAGCAAGTGCAGCAGGAGAGATATAGAGGAGATTTTTTTAGATGAGTAATTTAGCAGGTGGCGCGTGTATCGGCGACGGCTCTCTTCTGACCCTCAGGCAGCATCGACGTGGAGGGAAGGTGAAGCTGCCACTGAAGTGCAGCTGTAAATGACAACTCATTTATCAGCTGCTTTAGCCTTCCAGGGCTCAAGCATCAAATGATCCATCTGCCAGAAGTTGATGGTCTGCCTCTTATTGATGAATGAGCCAGAGATAAAAAAGTACACTGACACAGGCCAGTTACTCAAAGACACCGTATAGCCTGACCCGAGTCAGAGGGCAAGCCCTGATCTCGACTCCAATTATAGTGGAGATTCTCTGAGTGCTGCCGCTATCAAAAGCTACTCAGAGGACTAATTAGTAAAACATCAAGTCCGCTTGGGAAACAGTGTGCAGGATAAGGATTCAGAGCAGCACAAGATTAACTCCTGGAAAAAAAAAAGTGAAGCAATGTGTGTATGTGTGTGTCTCTAAATGTCTTTTAGGTCCATTTTAACACGCGGTTTGTAATGAAAACCCTTATGACGATCTGCCCTGGGACGGTGCTGCTGGTCTTCAGCATCTCTCTGTGGATCATTGCTGCCTGGACCGTACGAGTGTGTGAGAGGTTAGCACTAAAGCTGGTCCGTTTGCGATTGTGATTTGGTGTTTATTGCGTGTACATGAGCGTACATGAGTGTGAGTGTTGGACTGTGATCAGATGAGGAATTCAACTCAGAAATTAAATTCAACTGGCAGAATCTATAATCTGAGACGTCTGTGCAACATAATCCCTCTTTAGACTTCAGTTTATGAGGCTTTCTCAACAGTTGTTCAGGCAATGGATTTGTTACTTCATTTGTCTGTTTGTCAGACTAAAAATAAAAATTAAAAATCAATATAATAGTGTCTGAAGAAAACATTCATTAACATTAATGACCCTCCAATAAGGCATTTCTAAGCAATAAACAATCTGATATTGTTACGGGACACTCGAACATAGTTTGTCAGACACTAAGGACCTAATTAAGGACTTAATAGTTGATCATTTGTCAAGAGTAAAAAAGAAATAGCAATAACAGTACAATATAGCTCTCATCACCACAGTGTAATGAAACATTACATGAACAAACACGATGCCAAATCCTCATAGAGATTCATACATTTACACGAGAATAACTAACCCACAGGCATGTTTAAGCACCCACATCAAAAATGTGTATTAAAATTCCTGAAGACATTCTGAGCTCAAATGTTCCTTCCTGACCTTGGAAATATCACGTTGAATAAGCTTACTGACTTTTATTATGACAGAGATGTGACTGATGCCGCTTTTAAGTCTTTCTTTTTGATTTAAAACCATAGCTGCGGCTGTTAGATCACCAACTGACATGTTATATCTCATTTTTTTGATTTAATGTAAAAATGTACACAAAATTATGGTTTTACAGATGCAGTGACTCTGAAAAGCAGACAGAGCTGGGGTTTTTGTTTTTTACTGGTTTTTATGATTAGATAAGCAAACGTGCTTCTGGCTGTGATCAGAGTGGTATTTCTCAAAAAGTCATACAGTTCCTGTAATTTAATACACCAGTCGCAGATGTTTTACACAAGGATGTATAGTTGTTAACAAAGATATTAATTAACACCTAAAAGTATGCTTATATCAGCTTGTTGTTACAGTACAATGTGTTACAGCTTTATTTTCATTCTTTCCCAGTTAACATCTCACAATATGTGTTTTTCATGCCATATATATATATATATATATATATATATATATATATATATATATATATGACATGAAAAAAACATTACGAGAAATCCATATCATACTCAATACAGCAGCAAACATATGGCAGTACAGACTGGTGATTTATCGACCGCTCTTGCATCCAGCAGGCAGACGCTCAGAAATGAAACGGCTTACAAACATATCTGTTTCTCTGTTGTTATTAAAGAGCACTAAATCCAGTTGTTCAGTTACATTTAAGAGATTGATAATTAAATTTTACAGATTATTTAATGCTTGTAATGTGCCATCAAGTGCAAAGCAAAAGGAGATGTATTCAAATGTTTTTGGAGATAAATCAAGGAAATGTAGGAAAATGTCAGCTGGTTAATAGGCTTGATTAAATGCATCACTGCCCGGCTGCTGGGGAGTCCTCGGTTGGTCCGTATCCAACTGGCAGAAACTGGCATTTTGCTTCTTTCCAAATCAAATTAATGAAGAAAAAAAAAACAAAATGGCTTCAGACAGCGTCCAAAGATGTGACTTTTCAGTCTTAGAGAATAGAGAGACTTCAGAGCAAATATATCTGTTGCTACCAAGCAAGGTTACATCTTATTATATTTCTGCTGAATAGTTTATTGAAAGAAAAACTTTGTTTCAGATCTGCACCAGGTTTGGTTGCTATGGTAACAGTGTTGCGCGTAGGGCAAGAACGATGGAGGCAAAAGATGCAGTTATGTGTAATGTGTCAGACAAAATTGCTGGAAACATTTTTTAGGTTAGACGCCCACATTTGCAGACAGGACCAGTGGGACAGTTATTGTTTGTTTTTTTTATTCATTATTATTATTTAGATGTTTTACTATTGACTGACTTTATCCTCTAACAATAAACATGTTGGTTTTTTTTTAGGTATCATGATGCCCAGGATGTGACCAGTAACTTCCTGGGAGCCATGTGGCTTATCTCTATTACTTTCTTGTCTATTGGCTATGGAGACATGGTTCCTCATACTTACTGTGGCAAAGGAGTCTGTCTGCTCACAGGCATCATGGTCAGTACATTTCCTCTCCTTCCCCTCTCTCTGCTCTCCCAGTAGTGCTGTCCTCCCCTTGTTCAAAGGTCAGCAGATTAGAGCGCATGCTGTCATTTGCAAGAGAAATTCTCCCATTTGTGTAATTTGGGCAATCCTCTCTGAATTAGCCTGCATCTGTGCTTCTGTGTGTTTTGGGTGTGTAGGCGTGCAAACAAGAGCATGTTAGTGGTTTGTGTGTGTGTGTGTTTTTTTATGTGTGTGTGTGTGTTTCTATGCGTGTTATTCCCTTGTCTGTCCTCATTGCATAATGAAGGTCCTACCTTTCAGTGTGCCATGTCCTCCCACTCTCATTTTTTTCCTCTGTCGGTCTTTCTTTTTTTTTCTTTACCACTTTCCTCCTCTCTTGTGCTATCTCTCTTTTTTGTGTTTCTCCTTCTATCTTTTTTCTTACTGTCCATCTCCCCTTCCCTGAGGCCATGTGTTTATTTCTATCTACCATCCATCTGTCAATGTTTAAGCTGCCGACTGATCCTCTATTTGCTTCACTTCACAGGTGTTCTTTCCTCCTTCGAACATTTCTTTCACTCTGTTTCTTGCTCTCCATCTTTGTCACTATTATTTTAACACTTCTCTGAATGAGTCGAGGCAATTTGTGTCTTTTGAAATGCAAGAAAATTTGATTTTTTTTTAAATAACTCTATAACTAAATATTGCATATTCTCAAATTAAATGTGATAAGTATGTTAACCTGTGCAGATAAGGTCATGAAAGGAAAATAGGGTTTAAAAATAATAATATGATTTTCTGGGAATACATTTCCCAAAGGACACAATGGTCCTCGTACTTGTTGCCAGAGGAGAATACGATGACTGATGGGAGACTTTATTCAGATTAAAAGCTGAACTTCACTGTTCAGTGGTCCCTCAGCTTATTTGGGGGAATTGCTGTAATTAACAGAATACATATTCATTTTACAAATTGGCTTTTGCCCATTATTATTGCCAAGTCCCAATTTATCACTGTGTTTCTTAGAAATCCTTAAGTAGAGGACATGAGAAAGATTGTATTAGACACTGGAAAGGTTGGTTGCCATGAACTGTAAATAATAATGTAATATGCTGTTTGTCTTCATTCATTCTTGAAAATAGAAGACATCGTTACATATAAGATTTTTTCTTGTACTTATAAAAGCAGTGTGTTCATATGAAAGAAGACAATTTAAACAAAAATACTTAGAACCAGTCCTTAGATGAATCAGGGTATAAGGTAAAACTTGATTATATGATCACAAATATAACCTCAGTATATGACATTGACAAGATTGACACGAGTAGGCGTCATGTAAATACACTCATGTGAAAAAAGAAAGTTTCCACGGGACTTAGGCGCTCTTACTGTTTCCATGGGAATTAGGATAGGGTGGAGGGTAGCTGCTAATCAAATGCATTTGATTACTTGATTATCAGCATGTCTGGTCACCACTATAAAGCACATATTTTTTCCAGTTTGTTGGTCTGGAGCATTCAGCTGTGTGTTAAGACAGTGCCACAATCTTCCCAGCAGTGGACATCCCAGCAAATGCGCTCCAAGGTCAGATTATGCAATGCTCTAGAGAAACAGCAAAAACCCAAGAGCTACAGCTAAGTTTATACAGACCTCGGATAACGTGTTAAATGTTAAAGTTCATGACAGTACAATTGGAAAAAGACTGAACAAGTATGGCTTGTTTGGAAGGCTTTACGGCAGAAAGCCTCTTCTCTCAAAATAGAACATGGTAACACAGCTTAGGGTCGCAAGTTGCTTTTGAATAAACCACAAAACTTCTAAAAATGTCATTTGGACAGACAAGATGAGGCGATAGCTCAGTAGGTAGAGTGTTTGCGCCACGATCGGAAGGTCGGGGGTTCATTGGTCAGGGGACCATTGTTGGCCATTAACTCCTCTGTATACCAAAGTATTACTAGAAACAACTAGTACTGCTAAAGCTTAGTCCATGCAACAACAACGATGCCCCAAATACAGCAGCAAATCTACAACAAAATAAGTGAAAAAGAAATGAATCAGGTGTTACAATGTGTTACCCAGTCAAAGTCCAAGTGTCCTTAAGCTCGCTGTTTATAAATTAATGCCTACAAACCTCAATAAACCCAAGCAATGTTGTAAAGCGGACAAAAATGCTCCACAATGATGTAAGAGATTAATTGTCATACAGGAAATGATTATTTTAAGTTAATGCTGCTAAAGGTGACTGTAGTGTGATATCACATCACCTTTTGCTTTCTTTTATACATACACAAAATGCAAACATTGCAGCCATTTTTTGTCACACTGTATTGTTATTAATATATCAACCATCTTTGCAAACAAACACAAGTGCAATAGTGGTCGATGTCAGATAGAAAACTGGGCAAATGGGCCCAAACATGAGCCAGCCCCCACAGTCTGAAGGACCAGGCACATCCCAATGTCTCCACTGTCAGGCAGTTGTCCACATGAGCAGACTGGGACCTCCAAGACAGTTGGAGGTGTTGCACAAATAAAACAGTTGCATAAAGTGTGCAAATGCTCAGTTTGAAATATTTTAAGAGCCTTCTTTTCGTTATAGTAGTCATAAGACCACCAGGAAAAAGGATTAGAAATGTGAAATCTCTCCACTTTCTTTGAACACCTACAGCGTTTTATTGCCAATGCCATTTATAACAGTATTGAAGGCAGCTGAGAAGTGCCTTGAGATGTAATTTAATGACTGCTAGACGTCGGTTTGAAGAAGAAAAAATCAAGGGAACAACTTAAAATAACTCTCACAATCCAAACTACATTTTTTCCTTTCTTTTGCATCTTCTGTAGTATGTACTTTGGTCTTTGAAGTTATCTGTTAGATTGAAAAAGTTAATTCAAATAGATTTCTTATCTCCATAAGAGCCCAAACCCTGCATGTGTATTCTTTCATCCTCACTTTGTCCACTCTCTCTGTTTCTGCCGGCTCACTGTATAGCCCATTAAATGTGTGAATAAAAACACACTTACACACACATACCCCCATTTTCTGGATGAATCATCCAGTCTGTGTTTGAGATAGAGTACTACTTTTACCGTAACGCGCACACAAAAACAGACACAAAATGGGGTGCATACAAATGGTCCCAAGCCCACTGCTACAGACTCCACATCCTCCACACAACACTGACACAGAACTTGACATACACTCTGAGTACAGCTCCCACACACTCGCTAACCCTGTCACACACAAACACACTCTCATCACACTCTTCACAGTGGTCAAAGTGCTTTATTTTTGTTGATCATCAGAGATGGAGTGAGGCTGCAGGTGGAAAGAGAAAGTTAAAGCATAACTATACGAGAAAGAGACCAGGTGTAGCAATGTTATGAAACTACAGGGATTGGTGGGTTGGAGGGGAGCGCAGGGGTGACAGGTTAAGGCAGAAAACTTTTATTTATTTATTTTATTTTGTTGTTGTTGTTTGTTTTGTTTTGTTTTTTGACTGCCTAAAATTACTGTAATGAGAAATTCTCACTGTTGTTACTATGACAACACATGAAGGCCAACGGTGTTGGAATATACCACTGCCCTGAGGCTACCTGGGGGTGTGCCAGGTGTTAGTGTGTATTTGTGTGTGGTCGTGTGTTGTTGTGTGTGGGTGGATAGAAAGATGGAGGTTAGGTACACTATACCACAAATGTTGTGTACAGCATATGTGATACTGCACTTCATGTTGTACACAGGTAGTGTGTACAACATGAAGTGTTTATTAAACTGCACTGAGAAGTAGGGCTTGGTCTATAAACAAATAAATGAATGGCAGTATAGTAAGACACAGCTGTAGTTATATGACATTTTATTATTCAAGGACTTGTTGTTGGAGAGCACTACTGTATACATGAATAAAAATTTAATGTGCTTTACCTATTTTTACTGTGAAATAATACAGTGGATTCCAAAAGTCTATGTTTACATGCCAGGTTTTTGTGGTGCGAAACCTTGGCATTCAATCCAATTGTAAAACAAACTGAAATCATATAGTGGGGAAAAAATAATATTTTCTAACAATAACCTCTTTTCATATATATATGCACGTTTAAATTAAAGGTAATCTACAAAGGAAGCAGTTTGCAGTAAGGTGCTGACCAGATATCAATTGAAGTTAATGAGATTAAGTGACGTCAAGTGAGAACGTGTGAGTCCCGAGTTGAACTTTTCTCAGCTTCTCAGTCAAGGCGACTGACTGAAGCAGCTATCAATGAGAGCAAAGGATACTGTCGATCAACATTTGACAGACTGGTAAATACATTAGAAGGTTACCTAGGCAACCGGAGCCTAGAATCGCCACTTATGAACAACTGTCTGCGACAAATTTATGTACAACAAGCTAATAACTGCTTGTATGGATGGCTCATATTTGTTCTTTTTGGGTCGGAGTCTGAAAGTATGGCACATCATGACTTGACAATAATTGGCAATATATTTAGCACAACTTGACTTGCAAAGGTGCTTCAAGATTACAAAGGCATCTCCTGTGCGCACCCCTCATCAGCTCATCTGGGCAGATATTTAATTGGATATTGGTTTGGGCTCTGCAATTGTATAACCATAATCTTCTAGTGAAGCCATTCTTTTGTTGATTTGGATGTATGCTTTGGAATGTTGGTTAGCCACACAAGCCGTATTATTTTATGGATACGTGCATTAAAAATGCTTTAACCCACAAGCAGTTCAGCTAAATCAGATTAGCAGTGGCAAAGCTTAGCATATAGCTTACGCTAGAGCCGTCTGTCAGTCAAAGCTTTTGTTCCTTGAGTCCAGTCTTCAGATTAATCTCTGACTCAAACAAGTGGAGGTGCGTTTAAAACATTTCCACTAGAGATCAAGAAATTATGTTTTGTAGAAGATTTACAATTTCTTTCAAGAACATCCACACTGGTTACAGGAAACTGCAGTACCCATAAGAATCATTGTGCTGCAGAAACAATTCGAGAGACAGACAATCAGAAGAAGGTAGGCTTTCAGAAATGGCTCTTTACAGAGATTGCCTGTTTTCAGTAGACGATTTCAGGGGGGCTACATCAAGAGCCAATATGAGATAAATAAGGCATTTTTGAACTGTAAATCAAGAAAAGAGACCTTAAAAATATATATGGTGCTGGAAAAATAAATCATAAAAATAATATTCATTTATTGTGACTGCATGATGTATAGTATAAATTCAGGAGCAAGAGGTCTCCTTTAAAATGTCCTGCATTACAGTGGGCTATATTTCCAATATTTTTAACATGTAGATTAATCCTAAATGTAGGTGTTACATTTAAGTTTTACCATATGACTGTGCATAATTATTTTTATTTCCTACAGCTTCTTAACTGCAGTCATACTGTAGTTGTGGATGGCTTGCAGGTTAAACGGATGCAGACAAGCTATCATTTTTAACCTTTTTGTGGCTTTTCTGTTCTAAGTGCTTGCATTTTGAACACTAATTGAGCATATTAAATGGTTTTGTTTGGTTTTTTTCAACCGTATTTTTTCCTCCCTCTGCATGTTCCCACTGACTGGTTTTGGAAAGAATTTTCCACTGCTATTTGCATTCACTTTTTACCTGGACCGCGTGGGTGTTACACAAAGGCACAGATGGGTGATTCCCCCTTTTCTGAGTGGGTAGACGGCTGTGCTGTACTGAAGAAAACAAGGGGAACACCCTGGTAAATGGAAGAAATCACAGCAGCACAGCCGTCATCAGTCGTGTCACTGCATGGACATTTCACAGGGAGCGCTGCTGGAAGCAAATAGATGCAGATGCATGTGCAAACAAATTGACACATACACACATATACAGCCACTTTGTCAACACATGCTTGCACATACACACACACAAAGGCTGCCCCGACAAACCAATCAGTGCCCCGCTGTTTCTGACCAAGGAGGTCATTTGTGAACACGTGCACACTGCGCTGCATTTTGTGCTGTTTGTTAGCTGAGGGCTCTGTTCCCTAAAGCGCAGACATGTACAAATGCTCTAAGGGGTTTCCATTGGCTCTCATCATATTTTATTCATAGTTTTTGAATAAACACAAATAGAGTGGATGAGTGTATAGACGTGGGCACTAAGGCCTGTTTGTGCGTTACATTTCACTGAACCCAGCCAAGGTTATTTTTGGCAAACCTGTCTTGTCGTTCAGGAGTGTGCATGATGAAGTCCCGGCTATTTCCTGCACGCTTCAAAATGTTGCGTGCTCCCTCGCTGTTGCTCTAAGTCACTATGTTTCTCTCCTTATATCTCTTTATTCTGTCACTCCTATCCTCTGCCAACTGTGAGTTTCGCACACTTACAAGCAGGAAGGAAGGCACTCATACATTTTCATTAAACACTCTTAATCTTAATTCATTACTTATCAGGAGATATGTGACCTCATTAACATTGCCTTCTTCTCCATCTTTCTCTCCTCCTATTCCGTGCACACACCCTCGCCTCATATATTCATCCGCCCATGTTTCTTCCCTTCCCCATTTATATTTACTCATTGCTCTTCACTTTCTTTATCTTTTCTTCCCCTCTCTCTTTTTTTTCCCTCTCGGTGCCTGCCCCTTCAGAGGAACCTGTGAGCACTCAACAGCCCCATTGAATACAGTGTCTAATCTAAAAGTTAATTAAGTCTGTCTTCTTCCCTGTGTTCCTGCTCCTCTTCTCCTCTCAAGCATGTCTTTTTTGGTTGAGAGACTGCTGTCATTCTCTCCCAAATGAATTTGCCGTGAGTCCCACGTGGGTTGAGCTGGGATACAGACAAACTAGTGCTGTTTTACACTTTTACACATCCTGCAGGCCTCAAGCCACCAGTGACAGGAGAAGACTGACACCACGTAATTCGGATTGACAACATCCAATTAAATTAAATTAGTTGGTGTCAATCGGTGATATTTTTTTTCTGGTTTTATCTTTAAGGGGCACATTTTCAGCATCCTATAGAGGCGATATAGAAGGCATCTCACACCAGATGGATTGGAGGTGAAAATAGATTTGGCTTGCCTCTCAACATGAGGAAATGTGGATCTGGAACAGAGCTATTCCTCCTAATCCTCTCCTCTCTCCCATTCACTTCTCCTTCTGTCATCTTCATATTTGTCCTTGCTCCCTTCAATCATCTGAACTAATTCCCTGTCCAAAAACCACAGATTTACCAGTTCCACCTCTGTACTGGCTGACTCTGTCCTCCTCCCTCCCTCCTCTCTTGTCTCTCATAGGGTGCGGGCTGTACGGCTCTGGTGGTTGCCGTGGTAGCCAGGAAGTTGGAGCTGACCAAGGCCGAGAAACATGTACACAACTTCATGATGGACACACAACTCACCAAGAGGGTGTGTAGGCATGCTCGATGTCAGTGAGTGCGTGCGTGTGAATGAGTGTGTCGTCTGTAGCAGCAATAAGGCAAAACTACAGAGTGTAAAGAGCACTCGTTCTCCCTGCAGCTGTCATTTGTAAAAGTGCGGTTTTTATGTGCAGTGCAGGTGATTTTACACAGTAGAATTTCTTTGGCATCGAGAGCCCAGCTAAACGGATTGTTCTTTCACTGCCACTGCGTCACCCTCCCCAACTAGCACATTACACCCTGTATTGTTGTGACAGAGTGCCATGTTATTTGAGTGAGCGAAGGCAATAAAAGGTCATCTCTGTCTCACTCTCTCTGTTCCGCTCCCTCACTTACCGCCGCTCTCTTTTTCTTTCCATCGCCGATCTTTTCCCTCCCACACCTCCCCTCTCCTCTGACATTTGTCTCTCTTACAGTAAATCCTTTTCTCTCTCTGTGTGTCACATTTGCTTCTCTCCTTCCTCCACCGCTTTCTCCTTCTTCTTTTGCCCCCTCCCAGCCTCCGTTCCCCACACCCCATCTCTCCCAACTCCCTCCCTCCCTCCTCTGGTCCTTTTCAATTTTTCATACAGTTGAAAGACCCAAGTTTTAAAAATAGCTCCCATATCAAATATGTAGGGTGCATGATGGCAGCAGGGTTATCTGGGTGACTGAACGGAGTGGGGTGATCAATAATTTGAGCGTGGATAAGATATCGACAAAGAAACCAAATAGACTCTGTGTGTCAGTTGTAGCCAGGCTCTCTCTTCATGTTCCTGCGGTCTTTGGCCAGGTCTGTTTTCACAAGATGTTTACCATCCTTAACCATGTGCTCCACAAGTGTTTGCAAGATCGGCGATATTTTGCAAACTGAATCTGAAATTAACAGTTTATTATTGAAAATAAGATTTAGCTACCTTTGTTATTATACAACATATTCATTTTGAATCATTTAGTTGTCTATTATTTGGTCTGGGCTGAAATATCCTAACATAATTCAAAGGCTTGCCTTGAATTTTAGGCATATATTCCTTAGAGGACGACTCAGTGAGTTTGGTAACCCCCTGATTTTTGCATGTGACGTATCAGTTTGAGATCTTTTGGCTTCCTGCCTTTTTAGTTTAAAGATGGATGTTGCCCACGTGACCATAAATTGTTTAGTTGGCAGCTGTATTCAAGCCTCCAGTCTGCCTTTTGTAAATGATTGTTGGTACACTGAATTAAAACCTCTTCTTCTGCTTCTGAAACAATGTTTGGCTGCCATGAGCATTTCAAAATTCACAACGAGAAAATGACAGAGAATGCTGTTACACACTTGCTTTATCTTAAATTATCTAAAGTTAATTTAGATATTGTATGTGGTGTCACACCTGGGAAATATCACATTTCAATGCATTTTTTTCTTCCATATTCAAGCTTTAATGTCTATGAAGCTATTTGCCCAGTTTGGACTGTTAAAAAGAATATTATGTGCTTTGTATATGAGAAGCTGTAAAAAAAAATATCAGTCTCCACCCTGTAAAATTGTGGTTCTCTACAGTCCTCCAAAACTGTTGTCATAGATCAGGCTTTCAAATATTTTAGGGACTTTCAAGCATCCGTCAATATTTTGTTAACTTGAAATTCTCTCCTGAGAGCAGGAATACCAGATATTACCCCTGAAAAATATAAAGGACCAAGTTCAAGCAGTTTTTCTAGATAATGAAAATTTAAAATGGCCCTTAAAAAATGATGCTGGAAAAACATAAAAAAAAACACCCCTACCTGAAATGTTACATAATATCTGCTGAAAAACAGATTTTTACCCAACCAACATTGTCAGTTGGGACGTTTTTTGTTTGTTTTCTGTTTTTTTGTTTTTGCTTTCATAAATTGTAAAATTTGCTATAGAGACCAAAAATTCCAAGCTAAATATATCTCTGCTTTAAAGCCAGGCCTCATGAGTCTTTGGAGATAGACTTGCTTTTGCAGCTAATCTCAATTGAGCATCCAACGATTTGCAGTTTTTTGACCACATTGGTGTCATTTTTCAAATCAGGTGGTTTTCATTTTAGTTTAATAAGGTCTCAGTCACACTGGTCTAGAAATCAGCCAGCAGCTCCCCTAAAATCTGTTGTCACTAGGGTAAAATCTGTATTCCCTGACCAGTTTCCAACATTTTCACTAAGTGAAAGCAGTTGTATACAGAATGGTAAACCCAAAATTTTGTGATCTTGTGATTGCTTTGGTTGCCAGCATGTTGTAATGGTTGCCCATTGTTTTCATGGAAGGCACAAATTTGTCCACAGTCTGTCGCTAACTACTCGCCGATTGGTGGTGACATTGTTTGAAGTGCAAAGCAAACCTAAAACAGTGAGCGTTCGCTTCAAAGTAAAAACTGTACAGGCCTTACTGCAACAGTCAAAACGTTTTAAAAGGCACAAGTTTTACTCTCTGTTTATGGTTTATGTTGCATTTTTTTTGACAATTTCCCTAACGCAGTGTTGCCAACTTGGGACAGTCCTCCCCCAGCTGCTATCAGGGCAGGAGATGTTCACACCTATGCGTCCAAACTGCAAATGAATCGCGCATGAGCGAAGCCGCTGCTCCCGCACTGACTGTAACGCAGTCAGTTCTTCTTTTACTCTTATGCTGTTTTGTGGATCACAAGGTTTAAAACTAATTATAAACACACACACACACAAAGTAACTCCACCAGAGTGCCAATTTTGGGTCACTTTTGCCGGTCCAAGCCCGGATAAAGGAGCAGGGTTGGAATTGTGACATTAAAAAACAATAATTGCTAAAAGAAATTTAATTTGTAGTTCTAAATAAATTCTAACTGGATTTAGGACGTTTTTTTACTCACTTTATGTCTCTTCCACGATGTTGTTTCTCTCTCCAACAACGTAGGTTACAATTACATTAGCATGACCAATTATGCAAATTAGGCAATGACGTCATTTAGCGACTTCTAGCGACTTTTACGACAGCCAATAGCGATTTTCCTTACTGAGGAGTTGGCAACACTGCCCTAACGTGCCATATAGTTTTTGAGTGTCTGCAGACAAGTTACCATTTTCCATGTAAACAACAAGTGATCACGGCAACCTGCTAGTGACCAAAGCAATCGTAAGAGGGTTTTCAATGCAACACCATATACCTCTTTGCAACCAATTTCTCTTAGCTACAGAAGCAACTTGCTAATATGCACTTTTCTCTAGTAACCCATGATTACCACGGGCTCACTGACTGGTCTCATGGCCTGTGTGAATAGAGGGCTTAGCAATTCACAGCGACTGCCACCAACCTCCAGCAATCACTCCCAAACAGTCGGGTATATATCTTTTTCCCTAGCGACCAGTGTGATTGGGGCTTAATTATCAAATTAATAGCTATTTAAATTTTGCAGCAGTACTCAGCTAATGTTAGAAGTTTTGCTAATCAAAGTGTTTTACCACCTTGGCTGTAGAAACTTGGCTTTTGTTTTAATGTTCAAAAGTTTCTTTGTTAGTACAGTGAATGTGAGTTCTTGGTCCTGCTAACAGCCTGGTGAAACGCTATAGCCTGATCATATTAGCATGATCAGTTTAGCATTTAGCTCAAAGCACAGCTTCACCGCGCTGCTAGCAGGCCTAAAGATTCTTGTTTCAGCAGGTTACCTTAATTTGCATTCATACTCCTCATTGAAATGCAAATTCATCTTCACCTCTTCAAGTGGCAGACAGTGTACATATCAATCATTTTTCCATTAGTTTTTTAGCCTTTTCAGCTTTTCTGCTAAACTCGATGCAGATCAGGTTATGTGGAGGCTGTGTGATTTGTGTAGCTGGTAATTGTGACCGTAAATGTGCTAAATACTATAATCAAATGAATTTTTATCGTTTATTCAGCTAACCTACAATTTTTTCACAATCCCCTGGTAATTACAAAAGTACCTGCTGCGGTACATGTGTACCTTAAGGTTTAAAGGTTGAGGAAAGTCAC
The DNA here is from genome assembly GCF_036321145.2 of Pelmatolapia mariae. NCBI lineage: Eukaryota > Metazoa > Chordata > Actinopteri > Cichliformes > Cichlidae > Pelmatolapia > Pelmatolapia mariae. The sequence goes on from NC_086236.1 coordinate 57,869,025, forward strand.
ATCAAATCCCAAATTTTTAACTGGTAGCTAAAAAAAGTATTGTATTTTTTGTCACACTGATCAATTTTATTAGCCCCTCAAGCAAAAAGATTATAGTTCATATTTTAAAGCAAATGCCATCATCAATACAGGTAATTCATGATCTTAATAAAGCCGCTCATCAAGTAACGGAGGCCTCCTAGAGCAATATGCAGCATGCTGCTTGGTGACATTTCCCTTCAAAGGGTCTACGGTTTATGCTGCGGTAATTGTCTCCTGCCCTCTATCACTGAGAGACCAATGATTGAAGCTGTTGTGTGCACATTGATTTACATAGCCGGGGCCATTCTTTGCCACATCTTTGTACCAAGAGAATACAATCAGTCAAAGCTTTATAATAAATAATGCAACAATAGCTTCAGCATCTTGCCATCATCATATGTGCGCACACACACAAACAGACAGGAAAGCACACAGTCTGTCTTTCTAACTCACTGCAATGCTGTCTACTTCCCTTTGAAGGATTAACAAGAATGTCAATTAAATGCCAGAGAGACGCTCTTAGCTGATCTGAACGAGGTGTTGTGCAATCTAATGTAATTTTGTAATGTTGAGTAAAGAATAGGGTGTGGTTCATCACCAGCATGAAAATCTGAGCCCAAAAATCTAGCCGCAACTTTTTCTTATGATTTTGACACTTTTTGACAATTTTTTAAAATCCTTTCTATTTTCATGATTGATGAATACTTGCTGCTTTCATCCTCGATCAGTTTTTTATGCAGAGCAATGTCAAGACTGAAGTTGATATTTTGAACCCCTGTGCAGTGCACATTGCGTGTGGAGGGCCTAATAACCTTATCGGGGAGAATGATTTCCTTCCAAAGACTGATGCACCGAGTTAATTTTCATGCAGTGCTCAGTGAAGTCTCTCCCTCTGATAGGATTAATGCAAATGTTAATTAAATAGCAGTTAACCTAGTCCTTAAGTTGACTATGTCTGTGAGGTGTGATTTGTTGATGTTTGATGCCAGGACTGTTTTTTCTTCTCGATGCTTGGTTTGTCGCCGCTGTTTTTTGTGGCTGTGTACCGAAGCACTGTTGATTCAGAGCACTGCTGGAAACCCATTTGGTCAAAATTTCACCCTCAACTTTCAGAGAGCGCACTCAACACCGAGAAAAGCAGGACATGCTTGCTCAGGCGCTAAGTCAGTGGGCTAACATCTCCTTCCTTTTGATGGCGCTAGGATGTCAAATTCCAGTGTTAAATTCCTTTTATTGAAGCAGTAAGCCAGTTGACTGTGTGACTGTGGCTGACACTGTCTGTATCTGAGGTCATTACTGGGTTTTTTTTTCAGGCTTTTAAACTCTCGTTCCAAGTTAGAAGCTGGAAAAAAAATCTTTCTAGAAATTTGCACTCTGGATGCATATTCTGCTTTCACACTGGACGACTATTTAATTCAGGGCACTTTTACGAGTCCCTCCGGCACATTTCAGAGCTTCGGCCTGTCTGAATATTCAGAGTGCAGTCTGGACTCTGGCCAAGGAGGAGGTGCTGCAGTGCCTTCCAATGTTTACACCAGTAGCCAAATGGGAGCAATCTAACCCCCGAAGATTTCCACTAAGCTAGCTTCCACTCCACGTAATAAAAATAACTTTTAGCAGCCTTTTCATTTATAAGCATACCGTTTTATTCATTATTATTATAGTCATATTGTGATGGTGACAATTCATTCAATGCTCCACGAGTGCATTTGCATATCTCATTGATGTTTTTTCAGTTTTTGCCAGTTGAACCTGCATGTGAGCTTCCTTCTAATTTAGAAAATGTGTTAGCCCCCTAATAAGGTCCAGTGATTATTTTAACTGTAATTTAATGTTCTGTGATTTTATTGATTTGTTTCACCTTTAACTTGAGCCTAAGGGCATCACTCTCCTTTGCTTTGGATGCTGAAATAGCGACCATTGTCCTTGTGTGTGGCCATGTTTGTGTGTCTGCCTAAGTGTCTCCTTGTCCCATTGTCAGTGCGTCTGTGAGGGGAAGGTCAGAGCAGGTAAGGCCACGTGTCACAGTGGCACATGGATGAGTTTGTTGCCAAGGCAATTCGTCTGTTTGTTTTCTGATCACCGGAAAAACACCACTGTGTGTCCAGCATCTCAGAGCCTAATTACTAATTGCATGCACAGGTCATTAACCCTATAAGTGCTAGGCTTTTATTTAAATGTCCAATTGAGTAAAAATCTCCAGTTCTATTCTACAGCTATAAAACTGTAGAGCCAAAATTAATACATTTAGGATTAATTTTGATATATAATGTTTCTGCATCTGTGAGACTTGAAAATCTCCAGCAAAAAAATGTATTATCTCTCAACACTATAAATTACTAACATGATATGATAGTTTTACGCAGTTGCTGCACATTTGTCGGCTGCACATTCATTATGGGAGTTTCCGATTCCACCACATCCCAAATATGCTCTATTGGATTGAGATCTGGTGACTATGGATGCCATTTGAGTACAGTGAATTCAATGTCATGTCAAAGAAACCAGTTAGAGATGAATGAAGCTTTGACATGCTGAAAGCAGCAATCAGAAGAAGGGTACTCTATGATCATGAAAGGGTGGACATGGTCAGCAGCATTAGCTGGGCAGGCTGTGGTGTTTAAATGATGTTCAACTGATACTAAAGGACATAAATTGTGCCAAGAAAATATCCCCCACAACATTACACCACTACTTCCAGTCTGAATCATTGACTGAAGCCAGGATGGATCCATGCTTTTATGTCGTTTACACCAAATTAAAACCTTACCATCTGAATGTCACAGCAGAAAGCAAGACTCATTAAACCAGGAAACATTTTTCGTATCTTATGTCCAATTTTGATGAGCCTGTGTGGGAATTTTAGCATCAGTTTCCTGTTCCTACCTGACAGAAGTGTGGTCGTTTGCTGCCCAGAGATGCTCTTCTGCATACCCTGGTTGTGTTTTCTTTTTTAACTCATTTTTACCTTCCTATCTGCTGAAAGCAGTCTGACCTCAGACATCACCAAGACTTTTTCACCCAGAGAACTACTGCTCGCTGGATATTTTCTCTTTTGCATGCCAGTCTTTGTAAACTTTAGAGATGGTTGTGTGGTAAAATCAGAGTAGATTAGCAGCAAATCTGGCACCAAGAACCATGCTAATTTTAAAATCACTTAAATTCCCTTTCTTCTCCATTCTGATGCTCAGCTTGAACTTCAGCAGGTCAACTTGACCATGTCTACATGCCTGAGTATATTGAGCTGCTGCCGTGTGATTAGATATTCCCGTTAATGATAGGTTTACAAACAGCTGAACAGGTGTACCTAATAAAATAGCCAGCGAGGTTATGTAAGTCAGTGACACTATTGGTGTTGAACCTGGTCTAAAAATTCTCAACAATTCTACATCCATTTTAGTCACAGCAGCAATAAGAAGCTGATTTCATTTTAAGTGAAAGTGCCACACTTGGCAACCTTTGAAAATGGCAGTGGTTGTGTCTTTATAATCCTGGTATGTGGACCTCCAGGGTGAAAAAGGTTGTCTTTCTTGGTTTAGCAATTTAGCTTTACCTCTGATCTTGTTTCCAGCAGTACAGAAACTGATGAGAAAAAAAGTCTATTTCTCTTTTTACCTTCTTTTCCCAGTTTTGGTATTTCAGTTAATGTTTATTTAGTAAATGTAAATGTTCTGTTTTTAATGTATTATAAACTGGGATTACATATATATAGTAATTTCAGTAAAATGTTTCTATTTCTGCTGATTAATTTATATTCTGCAACATGTCATCAACTGCCTAGCATGCTGAGAAGTGGGAGCCCCATGCGTTAACAGACTTTGCGTGTACCTGCCATAAGGTGTGCCACACAGGGGAGCAGCCAGAACAGATCTTTGACCCAAACCAGCCAGATGGCCCTAACATGGTTGCCCGAGTACAAGCCATATGGTCCAGGAATGGCTGCCGCTGCTGTCGTTTGGTTTCTCGTGGCGTATTCTTAGCGGTTCATGTTGAGTCTGTTAGCTTTGTTAATGGAGTAGCTGTCTTTGCATCGATATCTACATTGATTCACAGGAGGAGAGAGACAATTAAATACAGTGTGCCGGTGGTGGTGGCGTCTTTGCAAAAAATACACAGTTGGGTTTCATTTTTTTGTTTCCAGGATTTAAATGATGCTTTATAATCATCTGCACAAAAAAGAAAGAAAAAAAATGTCCAGCAGCGGTAGAGACTCCCTCTGCACTGCTGGACCTGTGCTTGAAAATTGTGGAAAAACTTCCGCAGCCTGCCATTCAGTCAGACACAAGATGCCATCAATCATCATCTTTCACTCACCCTGCAGCCATTAATCATGTGATAAACAAGACCTGGCATTTCAGTCTAGCAAAGGGCCCACAGCTTTAAACAGTACTGGATGTGCTCTTTAGTGCCTGTAAAAAAATAAATAAATAAAAAAAAAAGAGAGAGCAATAATGAACTCTATTTATTCCAACATAATCTAAGTAAGTTAATACTAATTAATCTTACATGTATCCTTCAGCAGCATATGTAATGTAATGTAGTTTAGATGTAGTGTCTCAAAAAGTGCTGCTATAAACATATTATATATAAACAACATTAGCGCCCCAGGCCTATTAAACAGCATGTCATGGTTGTGATGCCTCTTTAAGATCTTTGCCGGTCTGTCACTGTCTGTGTTTGCCACACGGTTGGGAGTTCTGTAATCCCATTTATGCACACTGGAAGGTGATGCTCGCACATTCAAATTATGTCATTCCATGAATTTTAACATAAATGTGTTTTATTTTGTAGGGTTACTGTAAGTTTTGTTGTTGTGTTGTTGTTTTTTTAAATTAAGCAGTATAAAGATAATTTTTTTTATCTTTACTGTCTTTAAAAAATAAAAAAATGGATAACGTGTGGAATTTGCTGAATCACGGGGGCCTTATATATTATCTATAGTTCGCTCGATGAGCTCTATTTGGTTTGACTTCCTCTGTGTTATTGAAAACACATCTGCAAGGCCCACGGCCTCCTACTCTCTTCATCTGTAGCCAATAGTGTGTGTGTGTGTCTGCATGTGTGTATGTGTAGGCGTGTATGTGAGTGAGCAGTCCTTGACTGCGGTGGATGGGTGCTGATTAGCCAAGCTGCCGGGGTCTTTTGTGCTCCTCAGACGGGGGTATAATTGTTCTTTGTTCAATGCTCAGCATCTCTTTGAAGTCTCTCATTCAATTTATGTCCTTACAGATTCTCTCTCCCTTCTCTATGGTGTCCACCCTCGCTTTTTTCGATGGGTGTCAGACCCCTGTGTTGTAATTACATAGCAACCTATAAAATACATGAAACATACAGGAACAAGTATGGAGCCACAAGAAAGTAGAAGAATCCCGATATTTATCTATAGAAAATGACCAGAAACTGACATTTCAAATAGGCATTTTATTAAATCAAAGAAATCTCCCATTTTGCTGGTCCAAACAAATGAAGTTAAGAAAAATAACCGTCTTGGAGTGGCTCGCCACAACTGAGCATCATTACATAGGCTAATGTTCCTCCTCTGTAGAGATGGGGAATGCCTTTGACAGCTAGTTTGAGTGCAGTGACTGTGCAGCGATTGTTGCTTTCAGTTGTTGTCATAATTAAACAGAAGATCACTGGTTTTAATACACTGCGATGGTGCTGCGCTGAATTACTTCAGCCAGCCAAGATAATGCAGCCCCATTTGAATAAGTCTAAGATATAATGTGGCATGTAGACAAACCAAGAGAAGAGAGAAGTGTGTGTGAGGGGGAGACTCCTGTTGGTTCTCATTGCCAATCTCCCTAAGGAGAGAGCTGTTTATGCACACATGAAAAGCATTGGCAGGCAAGCCGGTATGTGTAGAGAGAGAGGGAGCATGAGAGAGAGACAGAGAGAATGAGGGCAGCCTCTAAGAAGAGAATGATGGTTTAGTGTTTTTTTTTCTTCTTTGCATAGATAATAGCAAAACCAGGGGAAAAAAGAGAAAGACGAGAGGGCTGGGCAAACCTGTTGCCAGTTTCAGTTGCCAAGGACCACCTGTTGCTAACAATAAGTGTGTATATGTGTGCTTATTCTTTTTTGGGAGCAGATAAAGAATGCAGCTGCTAACGTACTAAGAGAGACTTGGCTCATCTACAAACACACCAAGCTGATGAAGAAGATCGACCATTCGAGAGTCCGCAAACACCAGCGGAAGTTCCTCCAGGCTATACATCAGTGAGACCGCACCTCACACACAACTACATACACTCACGCACGCAAGCACACCCGTGCACACGAGCACATGCGCACGACGGCGCTGCTGAGCTGATGAAGCCTTTGAAATCAGCTGTACTTTCTATCCACCCACAGGTTGAATCAACGCTGATCATCAGATAAAATGCATTAATCCCCGCACACACAAACACACACACACACGCATGATGTGATTCATCATCTACGAAAGGGCAGGTTCAATCCAGGCAAATACACTTGTGGGCATGGATAATCAGTGCATTGTGTGCTGTTAGAGACACTCCGATCATCCTGTCATCTCTCCCAAAAAGTGCTGCTGCTGTTACAAGTGCACAGAGCGTAATTCACACACATAAAGAAAAAGATTTTTTGTATATCCTCTGTCCAGCATCTAAATGAAGGATCCCTTTAATGTTTCCTGATCCTTTGATCTTTAACTGTTCAACTCAAGGACAGTTCAAAAGCCAGAGTCAAGAGATGTAAGGCTGTTTTAATTCTAACATTCAAAGGCTAATCCTTATTCATGTGGACTGTGGACTGGTTGTGTCAACACAGTAACCGGGCTGACTCGATGGGAATTGCATCCCATTCTGTGGTTAAAATCTGTTAGCATAACAGGGAGACGGGCTCAGCTGGGGGTGCAGTCTCATAAAGTCAGCCTCACAGGGTTTGTTTTATGAAAACACAGGTTAGTTCACCAATTATTGTATTGTGCTTTGAGAGTCCAATAGGCTTTTAATTGGACTGAAGTACAATGATTTTTTTTAATCTGATTTTTTCCTGTTGGTTTATTTCCCTGTAGGTCTTGTGCCCCTGAAGTTTTCCTTAATAATAACTATCTTTTAACTTTTAATATTTCTTTTTCTGCATTCATTATATATATACAAATATATGGATTCTCTACTTCATGATAAGATTACTATGTTTCAGTCCACACTGTGTGCTTGCTGTTATTGTACATTCAAATCAAGGGACACACTGCAGGTAGAAATGAAGCTCAACTTGGCAAGGTGACCGCTCCAGAGTGGTGTTGTCTGAACCCTGAGGGATTAACTCTCTGGTCCAACCACAGCATATTTACTGGGTTTCCACCCTGTATGTGTGTTTTATGTGTGCATCTGTTTGCAGATTACGCAGCGTGAAAATGGAGCAGAGGAAACTCAGCGATCAGGCCAACACACTAGTGGATCTCTCAAAGGTGAGGCACACATCAGTGCTCTTCATTTTTGCATACAGGTTAGTCGCTCATACCTGACATGCTTTTGCTCCCCCCAAAAATTTTGCACAGCATTTCTCCGTTTCCATGCTGACCTGCCTGTTTCTGTGGCTTTGCGTCTCCTAGCAACCAGAAGAAGTGTTAAAACAGGGATGACTGAGTGAGGAGGGAGGGGAGTGCTCGTGTTTTTTCTGTTACTGTGTGGGTGTTTGAGTGAGAATGTAAGCGCACGTGTGTGTGTGTGTGTGTGTGTGTGTGTGTGTGTGTGTGTGTGTGTGTGTGAAAGAGAGAGAGGCAAACAGAGGAGAGTGAGTGAGATACAGATTTGAATCAGAAGGAGACAAAGATTGAGCGAGGGTGCATGTGTGTGTGTGTGTGTGTGTGTGTGTGTTCTTTCAGAGGAGCGATGCCTTTAGCACCAAATATTTTGCAATTTTGCAATCTCAGTCTCAATTGGCCACTTGTGCATTTACCATGGTTACAGAGACAGGGATGTGCAAGGCAGGGACATTCTGTTGGCTTCCTTTCATCCTCTCTCTTCTCGCTCTTTTTCTTTCTTCACAGTGTTATAAAGCCCGGCCTAGTGTGATTTCTAACTTCTAATCCCTCTTAGGTTTTTTTGTCATTTTTGCTTAGTCTTTCTCTTTCTTATACTTTACCTTATTCTGTAACCATGGGTGACCAGTTGCGGTCTGTCCACAAACTGACTCACCTAAGTGTAAAAATTTGCAGGGACAGGAGGCAGGGCTGATAGGATTTAAAATACCCTCGTGAAGACAAAGACAGTAGTTACAGAAAATTGCATACAAAATATGTATGTATATGTATTGGCATATGTAACACACACAAAGTTAAAACAGCAGAAAAACATCATAATTAAAAAGTTTATTATTCATTTGGCATTGCATTGGTAGTTCTAGACAGGCAGTCACTGCTCCAGATTTGTTAGAGTCGTTGCCCTGAACGGCCAGTTTTAAAGCTTTCTTACTAAGGTGGTTAAGCCAAGGAGCCGTGCTGAAGTGCTTCATTTACAACTGTGGCATTTCTTTGTATTGTCAGCAGGCTGTCAATTGTGGAAAAACTGAGGCATATTATTAAAATTTCACCTATTTTTACACCTCAGGCTGTTCATTTTTCATTAAAGTTTGTCAGAATGTACTTTTTATGCTAAAAGACAGGGAAAATGTTTCAAGGTGTTTTCTTCTTTTTTTTTACCTTTATGCAGTGGTTTTACTCATCCAGCACACTTCAGATCAAACTGGGCCGCGTGTGGCCCAGCTAAAATGAATTTGACATCCCTGCTCTACTTAGTGTCTCTCCTTATTCAATACCAACATTTATATTTATTTTTTTTTAAACAAGCTTTCATAGAGCGGCTGTGTTATCTTCCTGTTTTTACGTGTTTGCAGTCTGTCTCCCTTCTTCAAAGTACGCAGTGTGCACTGACTCATCTCTCACTCTCCACTCTCTCCTGTCATAGATGCAGAGTGTCATGTATGAGCTCATGTCCGAGCTCAACGACCGCAGCGAGGACTTGGAGCGTCAGATGCTGTCCCTGGAGCAGCGGGTGGAGCAGCTCACGGCGGGCTTCAACGCCTTGCCCGCTCACCTGTCTGCAACCCTCAGCGCCCAGCATGCTGCCCTGGTTCACCTGCTCCGGGAGAGGGATGCAAGGGATGGTAGAGGAGGAGGAGGTGCTGTGGTTCCACTGTCCCCTGCTGCTTCTTTAACCACTGCGCCAGCTTCAGTTTCTCCAGTCCAGGTCACAGCTCCTGCACCACCCTCAGCTCCGGTTTCTACTTTGGCGTTGGAGTCCCCTCTGTCGCCCCCACCCCTGAGCCCAGAGGGGAGCTTGGAGGCTAGCTCCAACCCCAACACGTGCACCTCTAGCTGCTGAGGACAGCTTTTTTTTCTTTTCTTTTTTTTTCTTGGACCAGGAGAGGACAAATATAAGGAAAAAACAGGGAGGAAGGACGGGGGCTGCGCTAGTCCTCACACTTCAGACTAAAGGAGAGAAATGGGAGATGAGAGAAATGTCTGGTGATCCTCGGAAACTAACGCTCCAAGAGGGAGGGAGAAAGACTATGAGGAGAAATAATGGGATTAAGATGGAGGGCCTGTATGAGTGATGAGACATGTTAGGGACTTTGGGGCGCTTTACTTGATGAGGGAAGGAGAAGAAAAATGGGGATAAAATGGAGACTCTAAAAGGTGTGAGGGGGAGGAAGGATGCCAAGAGGGTGAGAAATGGAGGTAGAGAGAATGAGGAGGACGAAAGAGAGAGGAGGAGAAATAACGAAGAATAATTATATGAACTCCTAAATGGAATCCACTCCAATTACTGAAGAATGCCTTTTATTATCTCTATCTCTCTCTCTTCTACGTCTCTCTTTCTCCCTCTCTTTCCTTCCCCCTTCCCAATCCCTCACTCCCGTCATCAGGAATTAATGACCATGACTTTTTATCCTTATGATGTATTTTCTATCTGAATGCTAATTGTGTATTAACGAGCATCCCTTTAACAAAAGGTTCGATCAATACGACCACCATTTAAAAAAATGAAAAATAAAAAAATAAATAACTAGTGGCATGCACCACACACACACACACAAATCATGTCATCCACGCAATACGAGCTAGCACAGCACAAACACAAATATACAGACTCTCACAAAGGCCCTATTTACGCTCACACACAGAAAATAATGCACTAGCCCACAAGATGATACTAAAAGCCAATACTGCCAAGCACATGATGCACTGTCAATCTCCATAGAGCACTGCCAAGCGATGTAGACACACTGTAAAAAATGTTCATCTTAACAATTTATCTTTTGTGGGTGTGAGCTGATGCAGTAGTTTAGACTTACGATGCATAGTTGTGACATTTTAACTACTCAGCCGGGAGAATTGTAACCGTTCAGTGAACTACACAAATTATAGATCAAGCTGAAACAAGCTGATACAGAGGGACGTGAGTCATCATAATGTCTGTTTGTGATGATGAAGACAGTAGCTGATGGTAAAATAACCTAACACAACTACTACAGGACTTTATTACTGCATTTACAGAATTACAGATTGAAATGAACTGATGTTTAAAGTGTACTTTGCTGTGCTGAAATAAGACTTTGATCTTGTTTCATTTCTGTGGACGTTTGGTATGACAGCAGCAGAAAGTGGACAATTAGTAGTTGTATTAAGTGCATTAATACTGGGGCGGCTATTAGAAGAAAGATTAGCTTGTTATACACGTATTTTTTGTACTGGCATTTAAAAATGGTTGATTAATTTCTGAAGATGATACCCGTTAAAACAAACCCTGCAGAACTCTAAAGTTGGCTCTTTGCACAATCTTGATGCTCCACATTTAGTGCGAGTACTCGTTTAATGCCACTAAATTTGGGTGTTTTGACCCAAAGATCTACCGCAGATGCAGTTAGGTCCATAACTTGTTGGGCAAAAACACATTTTTTTGTCTTTTTGTCTCTCCATGTGGATTAGAAATCAAACAGGTTGTGATTAACGTGCAGAATTCAGCTTTAATTTAAGAGGTTTTACCCAAAAAAAATGCATTAACTGTTTAAGAATTATCCACATTTGTATACACAGTCCCCCATTTTCAGAGGCTCAAAAGTATCTTGACAGTTGACATGCTTCTTCATAGCTAGGTGGGGCCTGTTGCCTTGTTATTTCGTGACATGATTCAAAGAGTGGAATTTGTATTTCATAATTTTTCATTGTCATTCCAAGTGAGGGAGGTCGTCATTAGGCTTAAAAATTCAAAATAAGTCAATAACTGTCAACTGCTGAGTGGCCAAATTAACCGTCTGGTACATTCTTGAAAAGAAAGACAACAGAAAACAACTGAAATGGATGATGAAAGAATGGCTAAAAAACAACTTCACAGCATCTAACTGAGTCAAAAAAAAAAAAAACCTCTCACCAGGATGTACAGTAGATGTATCACTGTCAAAGTCTACATCTGTAAGTTTGTAACTGTTAATCCAGAGGGTTTACAACAAGCTGCAAACCAGTGGTTACACTTAAAAACAAGTAGGTTAGATTATACTTCCTAAAAAAACATCTAAAAAATTAATATTTAAATAAAGATGAGCCTGCGGCAGAATTATGGGAAGAAAGAAGTAAGGAGAAGGAAAGAGAGAAACACCTATTGATTTGAACATAACACATTATCTGTCAGAAACAGTGGGAGAAGTGTTGGTGGAACCCCATCACTAGTGTTTATTGATGGCGTGACTAACAGAAGTGCCAGGATGAATTGTAAAGTGTACAGGGCTATACTCAAAAAGACATGGAGTATTCGTCAATAACCAAGTTATTCACCTGATCTCAGCCCAACGGAGCAGCTTTTCAGTTACTGAAGACAAAAACTGAATGCAGAGAGACCCACGAACAAGCAGCAACTGAAGGCAGCTCCAGTAAAAGCCTGGCATCTCAAGAGAGGAAACACAGCGTTTAGTGATGTCCAAGGCTGCAAAGGATTTTCATTCAAGTATTTAAAACAGTCCTTACTTTTAAAATCATGTTAGTTTGTCCAATTAACGTTTGAGCCTTTGAAAATGGGGGACTGTGTCTAAACAGTTAATGCAAAAACTTAGGAAAGCGCCGTGAGTCAAAGCTGAAAGTCTGCACTTCAATCACATCCTGATTACTTGATTTAAAATTCACTGTGGAGGTGTACAGAGGCAAAATCACAAAAGTTGTCTCTTTATCCAACAAATTATGGGCCTAACTGCACTGAAAACAATCAAAACAATTTTAAAAAATCCTTTACTTGACTAAAGTCAGACCGACCTACATGCAACTCTATAAATATTGTCTGTCATTGGCACTTGTTAAAATCCAGCAGTGATTTAGCTGTATTACTCTAAGTTGTTTTTATTAGTTGATTTTTTTATGACCTTTCATAAAGGGAAGTAGTAGTACTTTACTGCCATTCTTTGTCAAACTTGTGGTCCGAAAAACAGCTCACTGTTATCATGAATGTATTCTGTGTGAAGAAATACACTCAAACTCGCTTGCTCAATCACTTAAACTGCCACACAGACACAGGAACAGACACCCACACGCGCACGCACACACACACACCTCGACAACCAAAGTGCTCTCTCTTAAATGGACTTCAATAAGAGGCAGGGAACGCTGCTGTCACTGGGGACAAAAGATAGCAGGAGGCGTTGCAGATATCTTGACAATATTTCTGAGGGAATAACTGTGAAAATCTCAGCATGGACTTGTTACAGTGCTGTACATGGACTGCTGTAACAGATGAAGGTGGACTATGGATGAACACAAGGGAACACAAATAAACCTTACAAAGGATAAATGGCCATGAAGGAACAGATGTTCATGAAATAAATAAAATGAAAGACTGAGATATATCTGAGAGGAATTGTAATGACGTGATGGGAAAAGAGACAAGCCTACCTTTACATTGGAGACAATATTGAAAACTATCTTTTAGCGACACGCTGTGGCCGGAATACTGAATTACATACGCTTGGAATATTGTACAGTATGCTGTTAACGAAATATAGCTTTGTATTGCTTAGTCTTTTCTACCATTATGATTAAAAGCAGTTATAGCTGATATCTTACCTTATTAAACTATAGTATTCTTCTCATTCGTCATGACAATTATAATATATGTATTATCAATACGTTAAATAATCACGAACAAGGAAAGTGCCGTTTGAGGTTGAAATTATTTTGTAATTTTATTTTATCAGAGAGAATTAATAAAGTATATATCTATAACATTACAGCTTTCATGTTTAATGAGTCTAAGTTTTTATTCTATTTATTTATTTTATCATTTATTTATTTCGTTTGTATGCTTTTTTTTTTTCGGGTACTTCATATTCCTCGGGGATTCATGTAATTTTAAAACAGCTGTAAACACTAACTCACCCTGTAGAGATTATGTTCTGTTCAGTAGAGTAATTTATTAAATATATAAATACTGTAGGAATTTTAAGAATTGCTACCACGTTTTATTTATTTTTCTGTTGTCTTTGTATCTTTCACTGTCAAAAGGGGGAAAAAATCTCCCCCAACTTGAATTTGAGCGTTTCTCTCGCTCATTCTCGCGATGTTTGGAAACAGCAACTTAACGCTGTCTTTAAGCACAGGGGCACACCTCTGGGGGCAGTAGAGAGCTGGAAGTTTGTTTGCTTGTTTGTTTGTTTTATTAAAATAGGCTTTTTTGTGGAAGCTTTACGCTAGCTAAGTCGTTTATTTGTTAAGTCCTATAATTATATAAGTATTGATAGGCTAACTTCAGTATGGTAAGATGCTACAAAATTAAGCTACTGTGAAGTACCCCATTATAACCAGGCACACTTTATAGCAGTATATTTTGCTTTCTTGGGCTTGTTGAATACTGTTAGCTTGCCAAATCACGGTGACATTATCAGTCTTGATTAAAAAAAATTGTGTTTTTGATGTCACAATACAATATTAATATGATTAGAGGTGGCTTGTCTACTTAGAAAAGTACTCACTGTCATTAAAACATACCGGATTGGTACTGAAGAGAAAATATGTACTGTGGCATAACACAAAGTCATTCATTGGGTTTTAATAAAGTTAGTGGGCGCTGTGATATATGACTTTGAATGTATGTGAATCCAATTCTAACTGAGAGGACAGTGTTTGGAAGAAAAACAGAAAGAGACATGATGTATTAGTGGGTGGTGAGGGGGTGTGTAAACATTCAGTGTCCAGTCTTTTCCAGTGGCCAAGCCTCCCTCTATTCATTATTTCTGTGTGTGAAGCAGGTCCTCCTTTCCGCTTTACCAGTGTCCTCTATGCTGGCACCAACAGCATTATAAATGAATGTGGGATTCTGGTGAGGGTAAGTATAAACTGTTGGTTTATTTCTTTCTGTGGTTTAACCCAAGTAAAGTGTGACATTTAACATTGTCATCCAGCTAATAAGGGCTGCAGCTGTAACCCTCAATTCATTCGTACTTTTTTTTGCATTCAGCACAAATGCATGATGAGGTGTTTCTTACTTTAGATTGAGTTACAATTAAGTACATAGAAATGTTGTTCAATAAAATTCAGTAAAACTTTATTGATCCTGAAGGTTGACCCCGCAGGAAATTGGGTTATGTTGTATGTCATACAACAGTATGTAGTATTACAGCCACATTGTAAATGTGGAGGTCAGAAGTTTTCATACATTCATCATGGGCATGAATGTTATGACAATTTGAGGCTTTTAATGATTTACTTGAACATTTCTCTTTTCAAGGTGGAATGATTGTACAGCACACGTCTTTAATGACTTAAAAAAAAAACAATCAAATGTTAGAGTTAAAAGTATGCATACAGACTCAAATACACCCTATTAATATTTGGTAAATTGTCCCTTAGGAAGTCTAAGGAGCTTGGAAAGAAAAGTGTCTGGACTTTAAGTTGCTTTAAGACGTTTCACCTCTCATCCGAGAAGCTTCTTCAGTTCTAGGGTCAAATGGTGGAGAGTCCCAGATTTAAACTAGAACTGAAGAAGCTTCTCGGATGAGAGGTGAAACGTCTTCAAGCAACTTAAAGAAGTCCAGACGCTTTTCTTTCCAAGCTCCTTAGACTACAATGACTACGATGACCTGGATGACTGAGAACTGTCACAGACATATTGTCCCTTAGGAAGTTACACCTCAATCAGATGCTTTTGGTAGCCATCAGCAAGCTTCTGGCATAATGCTGTCTGGATATTTGATCATTCTTCTTGACAGAATAGAACAGTTCATTTAAATTGGTTCATTTCCTGGTGCAGATCTGGCTTTTAAGCCTAGTCCACAAATTTTTAATAGCACTGAGGTTGGGGCTTTGGGAATGCCGTTCCAGATGCATTATGTTAGCCTTCTTGATCCACTCCAAAGCCAGTTTTGACATGTGTTTGGAATCAATGTCCTGTTGGAACAAACAGCTGTGTCCAAGTTTCATCTAGCTGTTGATTTAAGAGTTGAAGAATTTGGACGTAGTCCTCCTCCATTATGCTGTCAACTTTAAGCAGTGTACTATTATCATAGGGAACAAAGTAGCCCCAGAGCACGATGCTACCATCACCATGCTTGACAGTTGGTACGGTGCTTTTTAGATTTGAAAGCCTCACCATTCAGATCCATAAGGACAAAAAACTAACAGACTAAGGAACAGCTTATATCCCTTAGCCATCACTATGCTAAATGCTGCTAAATTAATCTGATCCAATATAATCTTTGTGTATGATGTTTACAGTGTTACAACACAGTCTCATATTTACATGTTTACAACTGCATTTTACCACTGGTACAGTAACACTGGCAAATGGGGACTAGTGCAATATGAAAGCAATTGTGTTTGTTGTTTCTAAACATATTTGTGTATATATATATATATATATATATATATATAGTATTTTCTAATTTAATTTTAATTTTATTGACTGATTGTTTAATATTTTGCACTGAGAGAATTGCACCTCAGTTTTGTAGTTCAGTGTTTCATTGCTACAGTGACAATAAAAAATTCATATTCTGGTTTTTCCAGAGCTTAATAACTTGTACTTGCATACATTTGTTTGAATGGATGATCTTGGACTCTGTAGTTGTTTAGAAATGGCTCCAAAAGACCTTCCCAACTTGTGTAAATCTACATTTCTCCTTCTTAGATCTTCACTGAGTTCCTTGGACTTACTCAGAACTCCATTGTTCTGAGTATTGGTCAGTGCAATAACCGCCATGCAAATCCTTTATATGGCTGCAAAGAGGAAATACCAGTTGCAGTCAATCATGATCGCTAATGAGATGTTAATAGGCTGTCGCCTTGTCAAGTTAAAAGACATTGTAGAACCTTCAGGATCACAAAAGATTTAAGTGAGTGTATGTATATGTTTGACCCTGTATGTGTAGTCTGTGACTTAGAGAAAATCTTAAATAAATTCAAATGTGTGCACTCAATTCTTGTTTTTAAAGCCATTAAAGATGTATATGCACAATCATTAAGCCCTGGAAAAAGAAGAAAGAAATCATAAAAACCCCTAAAATTACTGTAACACTCATGCTGATGATGAGTGAGTGTAAACTTGTGACCACAACTGTATACGCATTAGAAGGATTTTTGTTTAACATTGTATTTTGAGAATAGAGAAGCGTTAGCCCTGTTATAGACTGGCAAGCTGTCTAGTGCGTACCCTGCCTCTCATCCTATGACAGCTGGGATAGGCTCCTGCCATCCCTCAACCCTGAATTGGATAAGCAGAAGCAAATAGATGAATGGCTGGAGAATAGACAATAGAAAAAAAGGAAAAAGGAAAAAAACAAAATACTATTCTGAGGGAAGCAAAAGTTAAATTGTTGAGAATAAAGTTGTTTCAAATCCAACTGTATCATTAGTGCATCGCTGCTGGATCCTCTACAAAATGCCTTGTGTAGATGAGTTAATGAAAGCACACTTCAGAATTTTCAGCACACAAACACAGTGTGAAATAAGTATGAGGGCTTTAAAGAGATGGTGCAGAAAACTGTTCAGAAGAGAGAAAAAAACACAAACTTGGAAGAGTTGGCTGCATTTGTGCAGAGTGAAATAATTGGTAATGGACAAACACAACAATATCGATGGATACAGCTTTAGCAAGTACAAAGGATGTATGTTGTATCAGAAGATCAGGCTGTGACTTGAGAAATGCCCATGGACTAAGGGAGTTGACCTCATTCTCGAGATTATATTTATTTTCAGAATGAAACAGTTAAAAGAAAAATTTTTCATTTTGTGGCTCTGATGCTACTGAGGTTTGCAATAAACTTGCTGCATCACAGAAGTAAGAAACAACTGACCTTTTGCTGGTGCTGAGAAATAAGACTCAAATGAAATATAAACAGGGCTGTAGCATACTCTGCCTTCTTACAAAAGCTTTAGAAGATTGAAGGAACTCTTCAGTGACAATAATGAGAACAAAAACACACAAATACAAGAAGAAAGGCCACGGCGTGCTTGTATTTACTTCAGTGGCTGATATAGCAGCAGAACTGATCTCCGGTTTGGACCTTGCCTAATTAACGTGTAAAAATAACTGTGGTGACAGACTCGCAGGTCGCTCATTCACTCATACTGTGACACAGTTTGTCTTACTTTACATTTTTCTGTCATTTAAATTGTGTTTGGAAGTCTTTCTTGCTTATTGTTTGTCGGGCATATTGGTTCTAATTAGGTGTAATCCTTTGTTTGGTGTATAATCTCACTGTTGCAGGCCTAGCAGAGTGCGTTTGGAGTAAAGTTTCAGCTCATAATAGACATGGAAATAAGGAGAAGTAAGTTTTCTCTTTGACTTCACTTTTTCAGTTTTGTCTTATCTATTGAATACGCTTAAGTTTGACACATAAATGTGTTTGTATTATTAAACTTCCGTAACTTTTTTTAACTGATTACTGAGAATTTGTCTAAGTGAGATCCTAACAGCAATGTTTTATGTGGTTCATAGCTTTCTCAAAGTCGTCGTTCTTACAGATGAGTGATAGATGTTGATGAGAGTCAAAGCTATTTAAATTAAACACCTTCCAATTAGTTCACACTGATGCTCATCCCAAAGGTGATCACACCTTAATCTAATGGCTTATTATGAGTAAATAAATTCATCTGTCACAATATTCACACATTGCTTCCTTGATATATGAGAGTGTTTGTTATTTTTTCATGAAACAGGTTTCATATAAACTGGCCTGTTGGGTGTTTAGCCAAGAGTGAAAATAAAGCAGAACAACAGAGGTGTGAAAGCCAGGCAGCCTGAGGCAGTGCTCTGCCCCGGGCACTGCACATACCCAGATGTGATGAGCTTGTTATCTGTGTTATTTACTGGCAGGCTCTACTGCCCCCAGGGCTTTCATCATCTCTCTCAGGCGATGTGAATTTTCATGATTGGGTTCTATAATTTTAAGGCCAAGGTAATGTCTGTAGTCTAGTCTTTTTCCCTCTTCCTCTTTCCACCGGTCTCTCGGCCTCTCTCCATTTCTCTGGAAACCCAATTACACTTTCAGGTTCTCTGTCTGAGCCAAGGGTAGCAAAGAATACAGACAAAATTGAAAATTTAACATATACATTCACTCATTTTTAGCCGAAAATAGTGAAAATATGTCTGCAAGACATTTTATTACATAGGTACAATTCACTAAATGCAAAAGCAAGAAAATGGCAAGAATGAGACACGTTAAAGGACATGAAAGAACACGCTAAAGGAGTGAGAAAAACTGGCATTTTTAAAGTTTAAAAAACAAAAAAAACTTAATACCTCGGCTGATCACTTTGAACTGTGTGTTCAGTCTCTGAAATAATGACTAGCTGGAGGCAGGTTGTGGATTGATAACAGTGTTGGCAGTTCAATCCCAGGCTCCTTTCCACACGTTGAGTAAGACATTGGCTTTAATGCCTTGATTAGTGGATTGCATAGTGGCTTGCTGCCATAGGTGTGCTGCCAGTGGGTGAATGAGAGGCAGCTTGTAGAGCACTTACAATAAAAGCACTATATAAATGCAATCCAACAAAACAAAACCACAAATCACTTTGAATAGGAGCATCAGATATTACACCTAAAATATGATAACATTGATATTTAATGTGTCTAGACAAGAACTGCTAATCTACGTGTTTTACATCTCATTATCCATACTACTGCTCAGACATCATGAGCACCAGTTTTCAGACTGCAGGCTTTCATGTGGTTCCTGGAGTTTCCAGGTTTATAGCTTTATAGTTAGAGCTGGATCCAGTAAGCCTTAACAATCCCTTAATTCTCCTGCTATAGCCTGCCCTAGTCTCCCTATTTATTTTGTCTTGCTACACTCTCCTTTTCTGTCTCCTCTTTTCCTCCTCCCCCTAACAGGTAGCTACTTCACCCTCAGTCTGGTTCTGCTGGAGGTTTCTTCCTGGTAAATGCAAGTTTTTCCTTCCCACTGTCACCAAAGTGCTGCTCATAGATCTGATCTGATCTGATTGTTGGTTTGTTCTCCCTGATATTATAGGGTACCTTGAGGTGTTATCTTGCTCTTGTGAATATTAGCTGAAGCATTGCACACAATATCCAGTACTGCATAGAATTTTATTAAACAATAGCTTTCTGTCAACGAATGAAGGACAGACTTAATACCATTAGTGTATGCAGACAGACCAAACTCCTGTGTGCAGTCAACCCTTTAAATACCATTGAGTGATTGTAATTTATAGTCTTAAATAGTGGATGAAAATAACAGCACAGAGAACTTTCAAATATTAGATATATTTTAATGGTTTCTTATTTGCATTTTTATGTGGTGTGTTTTTAGGAAGCTGGAACTGATTGAAGGCCATTCATGTGAGGGAAAACATACATTTAGTTTGGTTCCCCAACATGAATGTTGTTTCAGGATTGCTTTACCTTAGCCAAAATGATTGAACTGAAAGGCTGGATATTAAATTGTTGCAAATGTGTGCAATATTCAGGACTGTTAGGGAAATGTTTTTAAATCACTTACTTCTGGTGTCTGGGATTTGCGAGCTGTTCTTTGAAGACGCCCATCTGAAAACCAATTTAAGGTTCCAAGTCCAGTATATCAGGTGTCATCTGGGTTTTTAGTAGTTTAAAGGAGTCTGTTTGACTCACCTAGACTGCAATAGTGGTCTTTTACAAGAATGTGCTGGGCTTACGTACCCAGCATTAACCAAGCATATATATACTCACAAACACACACACACACACACATATATATATATATACTATGCTCTATTCATGAATATGTTAGTTTATTCATGTCTTTTTTCTCCATCCTAACTGATTCTACTGCTGCTTCTGCATAATGAACACCAGCTGCCTCATTAAGAATAAAAAACGGTCACCTAACACTACACTTCTGTATCAGCGAAGATGACTAATGAGTGTGCACGACATGGAGCTTTGTAAGTGGAAAAGTTGCTGGAGGTCTGGACTGGTCCATGCTGTACTGGTATACCTGTCAAATGTAATGTCATCATTTTAGAGTCGGGTCAAATATCACCAGGTTCTGTCAGCAGGAGACTTATGGCCGAATCTGTTATCTCCACCTTCTTAGAGATAAGCTGTTCTGTACTGGGGGCTTCTGCAAACTAACCATAGTATTGTCCTCAGCAGGTCAGAAACACACATTTATTCATATGGATTTATGTGAGAAAGGACATATATGTGCACATACTGTTGAATTACTACTACTTTTCATGACATTACTGCCCTTCAGGTGACTGCAAGGGCTGATGTGCAGACTCATGTGCAGATCATTTTCATGCTCCGTCCAGGTGTTTACCTGATAACCACAGGAACAGATATTACACAGTGCACATATGTGCTTTGTATATTTACTAGTAGAGGCAGTATTGACTTCACAGCCACTGTGTTTGTTGCATGTGTGTGTGTATGTGTCTAAATGTGTGAGCAGGTAGATGCGGGGAGCCTTTACTCTGAGCCTGGACAGTGATGTTGCTGTGGTGATGATCAAAGGAAAAATACTGCAATAGCTGCGAAAGAAGCTGGGCAAGACTGCAGTTCAGAAAGTCGATACAGTTAAACATTAAAACGCCACCTCAGAGAAGATGAATGACACACAGATACACACACAATTGCAAAGATACAAATTCAAATAAAGCTGTATAAACAAAAGCGAAATACGCACTTAGCTCTTGTCTCATAGTGACACCTTTCTTTGTGACTCTTTTTCTCACTATATAACACTTTCCCACTTACACAGTGCAAATGCTGGCTAATTTGTTGCATTTTGAGAAGATGAAGACAAAGTTAGGGATAATTTGTTTGAAGAAAATCATGCTCAACCGAATCTGCATGCTTCATGCGCAAATCATCTGTGAATCTTTTTACATTAGCCCCTCTCATAGCCAATGACGTCAGTGGTTCCAACTTTGGGCCCAGCAATTAGTCAGCGCTCTGCTCAAGCCAGCTCGTTTGGCACCGACATCAATGCTTTTTCGCTGAATTGGATGGAGCCATTTCTAGATTAGGCACTGCCACTGGCATGAGTAACTAGATCCTGTAATGTTTTTTTAGTGGTCACAAATTCACTTATTGAGATTATATATTCATACCAACCATTTTCCCATCTTTATGTGCCATACTGCCTTTGTGTTCTTCCTGTGAACCTTTGAACTCATCTGTGTTAGCCCAGCCTGCTTTTTTCTCTGACTCAGCATCTGCCCAACACCTCCACATCTCTTAGTTACCTCAGCACTTCAACATCTTACATTAGTGGTGGGTGTGTTTGGTCATCAGATTGACCTGAGTAAGCCGAAGAGTTGTGGAAGCACATCGCCATCCCTCACCTACTTACTCTCAAGCCCTCATTTCATAGACACCTGTATGAGCATTATTTTTTAATGCTTGATGCATAAAATATATTACTAAAGAGCAATATACGTCCAGCCTTTTCTGTTCAATTAACCTTTCTCACGCTAAATCCATTACAAATATAACTAGATCAGCAGGTTCTATAATACACATTCAATCTTAGGAGTAATGTGTTTGAAATATTAATGAGTTGTTTTGTTGGTATTCCAGATCAGATTACAGGCTCTTAAATGTCTGCCTGGTCCATTCAAGCTTTAGCTGAATGGGCAGTCAGCTTCCTCTGCATTAAAATCTGACTAACACACCCTGACTATACAACAGTAATTTTATTTTCAAAGTCTATTAATGTTTTATGTACACATAAGAAGACTGGCCAGTACCCAAAGAGAAATTTATACAGTAATGTGGACTGCATATATATTTTCAGTCAGGCACTTAAAAAGGGGATTATTGTTCTTAGAAAGAACTGGCAAAGTTGAAATGCTTTATTCTCTAGGGAGCAGGCTGCTATGCATGAGTTGTCTTTTTTCTTGTCCTCAATGTGTGATAAACCTTCTCAGTGTGGTGAGGAAGTAAAAATGATGTCTGCATGTCTGTAAAGCGTGATGATCGTTGTTCAGGTTGATGTGCAGGTAGAAACAGTGAAGCAAGGCCATGCCATTGTCACCACAGAAGTGGACCAGTACAATATCGGCTCCATGGTAACGCTGGCCTCCCACACTTCGCTCAGTCTGCATTCAGGGGACTTGCCTGTGCTGCATATGTGCGTGTGAGAGAGAAGGGGGTATGAGAGCAGAGGTTGCTGATTGACCTATTTTCAGGCTGTTTGTATGAATTGGGATGAAGGGAGAAATGATGGGGTTTTTAATGATGCCGCAGGGGACTTGTGCATTGCTTCCTCTCCTGATACGACTACCACTGACATAACTGACATAACTGGGCTACTTGTAAACCCTCTGCATATTATACCCACAGTGAAGACCCAGACCCACTTGTATCTTGAAGTCCCAGTTCACTTTTTCTCTGTGTGTCTTATTTGACTTTGTGTGTGTGTGTGTGTGTGTGTGTGTGTGTGTGTGTGTGTGTACGGGTTCGTACTATCCTGGTGGGGACCAAAATCTGACTTTTACTATCCTGGTGGGGACTTTCTGCACCGTGGGGACCAAAATCCAGGTCCCCTCGGGGTTGAAAGCAATTTTCACACTCAAAATGCGGTTTTACTGTCAGGGTTACAATTAGGTTATGGTTAGGTTTAGGGTAAGGGTTAGGGTTAGGCATTCATTTTTAATGGTTAGGGTTAGGGTAAGGGGCTAGGGAAAGCATTATGTCAATGGGATGTCCCCACGAGGATAGCAAACCAGACATGTGTGTGTGTGTGTGTGTGTGTGTGTGTGTGTGTGTGTGTGTGTGTGTGTGTGTGTGTGTGTGTTTCAGCCCTCATTGTATATGAGGCACGTCTCAAGCTGGCGACTCCAGTCCCTTAGGGGTGAGAGTGTTCTTGGTGAAGGTGAAGACAGTCAGCTAATTAGAGGCTAGGAATAGCCAGCAGTAAACTGGTACTCATTCAATTTCAGTTCAGTTTTATTTCATTTATATAGCAGTAAATCACAACCGTCACCACAAGGTCCTTTATATTATAGGGTAAAGATCTTACAGTATGAGAAAGAACCCCCAACAAGCAGACAACCCACTATGAGAAAGCACTTGGCAACAGTGGGAAGGAAAAACTCCCTTTTAAATGGAAGAAATTGCAGAATCTGGCTCAGGAAGAAGCAGACGTCTTCTGAGAGTGGATGGGGGTGGGGAGAGAGAGAAAGAGCAGAAAGAGAGTCAAGGCAGAGAGAGAGGACACTATGATACTATGAGGTCTAATGTGGGATTAATATGATCTCTCTTTCTAGAGCAAGACAATACTCTTGCTGCAGCTTCAACTAAAGGCTTTTAAGGAAGTTTTTAGGACAGCCTGATAACAATGAATTACAGAAGTCCAACCTAGAAGTAATAAATGCATAAACATCTTCAGCTTCACTCTGAGACAGGATGTTTCTATTTTAGAAATATTTTGTAAATGTAAGAAAGCAGTCATACTTATTTATTTAATCTGCGCACTGAAGGACATATCCTGGTCAAAAATAGTTCGATTCCTCACGGTATTAATAGATTTTTAGGACAAAGTACAATAGCAACAGTTTATCTGAGTTTATAAGCAGGAAATTCTAGGTCATCCAGGCCTTTATATCTTTAAGACATCCCTGCAGTTTCACTATGGTGTATGTCATCAGGTTCATGGATCTATAAGCTGGGTATCATCTGCATAGCAACTAAAATGTATGCTATGCCTTCCTAATAATATTGCCTAGTGTGAAGCCTGTATAATGTAGATAGAATCTCATTCTTAGCATCCAGATAGAACCTTATGTCACCAATTATCTTGTGAACTCACCTTTTTAAGCAACGCCATCTCGGCTGGGATAACCAAAAGCCAAATGCTTTTTTGGCATTTGGCTTTTTTTTTTAAACCCAAATGCTTTGCGTGAGGAGTGGATCAGACTGATATTCTCATATTTGTTGGTTAGTGACAGTGCTGCTGAGGAAAAAGGTCCATTGACTTCACTTTTAAAACACCTAGGCTGTTTCCATTTTTATTAAAAGGTTGAAAGTGACCTATAATTTGTGCTTCTTCTCTGTCTCTGTCCCCCTCCTCCTCCTCCTCTGTTTGACCCAAATCCCACCCTCAGTCCCAGTACCCCACAAGCACAGCAAGTTTTTTTTTTTTTCATTTAGTTTAATTTCCTCTGCTCTTTTCTATCTTACCTCCCTGCTGCTAGCTGCTACACCTTCGTCTGCTTATCACAGTTATGCACTCACAGACAGACAATGAGCTGCATGCATCCACACACACACACACACACACACACAAGCAGAGACATGGACAGAACTACATTAGAGTTTCATATTCATTTGAACAGTGCTTTGACGTGGCTCCACTCCTCGCTGCCTTCTTCCGACCTTCCTCAGCTTACTTCCCTGAAAAGTGATGTTGGTTTCTATAGTAACCGCCTGTGTCTATGTTAGAGGGGAGTTTCCTCACGCTGAAAACGATGTTGAGCACGGGGAGCCACGGAAATACACACACTCTCCCTCACTCACATGCGTGCATTCGTAAAACTGTTGATTAGCAATCACTGTGTCCTTCACACTAAGTGTTTATTTTTAATGAGCTCAGAACAATATGTTGATTGGGTGATTCCAACAGGAATAACACGCAGCATATTACAAATTGAGTATTCACATCAGATGGAATTTTTGTGGCCCTTTATGTAATGTGAGAAAAGTGAACTTGAATGTGTGAAGACTTCTCTTATTATTTTGCACTTAAGTATTTTCCTGAGAGAAGTGACATCAAAATTTAGGATAAATACATGAATACGCTTGTCTTTGTTGCACAGAACTATGACTGTGACTATTTTTGTCTGTGTTGTGTTTTGTTTGTAGCATTCTTCTTGATATGCTCGTCTCTCTGTTGGTGTGCTGCCCCGGTGCTCTCTTACTTTTCAAAGAAATGTAGGTCAGGTGGACTGGAGACTGTAAATTGCCTATTGTTGTGAGTGTGTTTTGTGCTTCCCTGCATGGAAAGGTCCCAGATATCTGTGACGTATGGGCATAAACAATGGACAAATTAATGAAGCCCGACAAGCCAGACTGAACTTTGCACCAGCTCGTTCAGACTCATCATTTTCACATTAATGCACTTTGCATAAATTGTTGCTCAAATGCAGAATTGCGATACTTGACTTTATGTAAAACACCGACTGAAATATGCATTAATATACTGCAGAACATTTCTGACAGGGGAAATAAATCATTTTGATCCCTGCGTAAACGTATTTGGTAACGACTTGGACGACCATAAAACAACTAAGCGGCATCTGGCGAGTGATTACATATTTACATTTTCTAAGCCTCTCCCTCTTGTTAAGTATTGACAACGGTCCTAGCACATTATTTGTCTCCTCCATTAAGAGCTAGCCTGTGATTGGCTGACACAAAGCAGAAACAGCCTGTGTTTACAGCTCTTCTCTGCCGCCTTGTTTTTCTTCCTCCAACTCATTTCTCTCACTCACTCTACTTGTTGCTTTGCCAAATATCTGCACAGATATTCTACCAATTATATTTTCTTTCTCCACCTTTCTTCTCTCTTTTCCTCCTGATGTCATGTAGTAAGGATGTAGAGCTGCAGTTAGCAGAGTGTGACCAGAAGGGGGTACAGTTTGACAACCTCCGATCCCTCCCAGTGACTCTGCAAGCTCCACTCCATCTCCCTAAATGTTCTCGCACACAGGGACATTCACAGCTTGCAGACTATTTCAGCTACATCGTCAGAATAATTAATGCAGGAAATGATCACCGAGACAAGAATGATTAATTTTGAGCTCTGACAACACCGACATGACCGATTGTTGGTGCTGGGCCACCAGGCTTTTAATGCTCACGGCCATCCAGGGATAGCATCCATCACGGTGACCCTCACTCCTGCAGAGATGTGTTCAGTGTGTGTTTTTAGGTGGGTGTGAATGCCAGCGTATGTGTGTGTATCATTAAGCATATGTTTACTAATTTATCAGCCTTGTGACTGTGGAGGTAAGGGGTTACTATTCTGAGATAGTAAAAGATATTTAGCAGAGCACAACCACCTGAGACCTCTGCAGCTTTCCTGACATGACCTGCCAGGGGCACGAGCTTTCACATTTCATCAGATGGAATTTTTGTAATGTGAGAAAAGTGAACTTGATTGTGTGAAGACTTTAATTGTAGATGTGACTGTTCCAGGTTTTGGATTGCACACTAGGTTATAGTTATTTTCCTGAGAGGGGTGACATCAAAATTTAGGATAAATACATGAATACGCTTGTCTTTGTTGCACAGTATACTGTGACTGTGACCATTTTTGTCTGTGCTGTGTTTTGTTTGTAGCATTCTTCTTGATATGCTTGTCTCTCTGCCGGTGTGCTGCTGTGGTGCTCTCTTACTTTCCAGACAAATGTAGGTCAGGTGGACTGGAGACGGTAAATTGCCTATTGTTGTGAGTGTGTTTTGTGCTTCCCTGCATGGAAAGGTCCCAGATATCTGTGACGTATGGGCATAAACAATGAACAAATTAATGAAGCCTGATGAGCCTAAATGCATAAATTGGTGCTCAAATGCAGAATTGCAATACTTGACTTTATGTAAAACACCTTAAAACAAGCTGTGTATCATTAAGCATATGTTTACTAATTCATTGACCTTGTGACTGTGGACGTGACGGGTTACTGTTCTGCGATAGTAAAAGATATTTAGCAGAGCACAACACTACCTGAAACTAGCTTTCCTGACATGACCTGGCAGGGGGCCGTGCTTTTACATTTCATCATCTTTACCACATTTTTACCTTCACATATAAAAATTTTAGCTCTCTCTGTAGCACAGTATGACTAAGGTACTCTTGTTATAAGGTTTAAGGTAAACAGTCCCTATTATAGTGGCAGAACACTCAGTAGTGGGGAAGACTGGATGATAATAAAATCATTCATCGATATTAAGTGTCCATATGGTAATAAATTAAACTGAGAGTGCTTGCAATTGTGTTTTGCACAATTACTACCTCCATTTTGGAATGGATAATTCCTTAATCTTGCTTCTCTCACAGTTTCTCCCAGTTATTCTGCCAAACACAATTAAAACATTCATCTGGAAATAAACAGTACTTTCATTTTTGATTTTTAGTCGTGCCAGCTGGTTACTTTCAGCTAACAAAAATAAATAAAATCTTGGGGTACTTTTTGGACACTGACAAAAAAAATACCCAGAAGTCTGTTTGACATAACTTGTGTGTTGTTGTTGTCTTGTGTCCCAGAGATGCCATCTGGCCTGTGCGCCACGCTTTGTGTCAGCATGTGACAGGACACGACTTGTCACTGTGGGCTCCCAGGGGATGCTGACTAGTGGCTCAAACACTGACTCTCCTCTGCTGGAGGTCGTTGCTGTGGAGACGTAGGGTCAGCCAGACCTTGTTCATAAGTGTTCAGGTCAGTTAATTAAGTAGGGTATACTAATGATGTGTAATGACTCTGGCCTTGGCAAAGGAAAACTCAAACAAAGAGACATATGTGTACAGATGAACTGTGTCTCACCAGAGTGGTTTGTGCTTCTGCTACAGCGTGGGAGGGCCCAGTCAGCCTGTCTTTCCTTTGTTATAAGTCACTATTCTGCGATAACCTTGGTCAGTAGAGCTACACTCACAACACGCACACATCCCCACAGCCTTTCCCGTACACTCGTTTAATTTCTCCACAGTTTCTGGCTCTGGATTTTTCTTTCTTTCTCAACAGCCTTCTTTCATGTCAATTTTTCATTCTACTGCAGCTCTCATTTTGCCAAATTTAACGCTGAAAAGAGAATCCAAACTGCTCAGATCAATACTATAAAAAGTCATCTGCCATGTCTTTCAGTGATTTTTCTGCCCTTCTCTATCGATCCTCCTGTCCCATCCTCCACTCTGCCTCCCACTCAGAGATGACCTGACGCTGATTACTTCAGATTTTGACAGATGTTTTTGGTGTCCAGACTTTGCAGAACAAAGATTTTCAGCAGGGCCAATAATACCTCCCTTAGTGACTATAATCCCCAATAATTTAATGTTTTCCATCTCTGCATCAGTCCAGAAGGAGAATGCATGACACTCTGTAACAAGCAAAAGGTTTCAGCAATGGGTATTTAATCAGGCATTACAGGGCAGACCTATAGCATCTGGGGAGAGGGAAAGCTTGCTACAGGTAGAGAAATTTAATGGGCACAAATGGGTAGAGTTTGGGCTGCTAGTGTCTAATCAATGGGCTCATGTCCTCTGTCTTCTGGGTGAAATAGAAGCTTCCACAGTCCCTACTCTTTTAACCTCTGCAGGTGGGGGGGGGGGGTTCCAAGCACACATGAAACTGAAGCATGTGAGGAAAAATTACCATGAGCATGCATCTTTTTCCATCCTTTCACTCTTAATGTCTGTCACCTTTATGCACCATCTTGTAAGAAAGCTTAGTTAGTGTTGCACTTTAGCTCCCCCTACCTTCAATTTTGCATTTTTACAGTCAGCCCTAAAACAACAGCTTTTACAATTCATGGCTTGCTGCTAACAAACTCTTCCCCCGTCATTCATTCCCTGCAGTTGTTTACGGACAGTCACTGTGTCTGTCTCAGGAGGGGTTTGTTACCAGCTGCTCTTGATGGGCCCTCTCTTTGTGGGGTCAGTCCCCTTTCTGTCAGAGCTGCTCTCAGGTGTCCCAGAGGTGCTGCCCGACCTGTTGGCACTCCACCGATCTGTGTTGCTCCCTGTCACTCAGCCTGGGGTTGAGTTTACGGTGATGGGCAGCAAGAACATGCTTTCATCGGTATGACACGCAAACATCCACAGAATAGATTATTTGAGCCTTTCGTGTACTTACCCACAAATTAGGACATTTATGAAATGCACTGTGGGAAAAAAAAACTAAAGCGTGAGTGAAAAATCAATCAAAACAGAGGGAACATGAACTGCAGTCTTCTTGACATCATGTAATTTCTTTGACAGACATGCATTATCTGCTTTCATTGTTTCGAGTAAAGACTCATTTTGGAAGCTGAAAGAAGTGGAATTGTTGTGGATGTAACATTTAAATTCCTGCTGTTAAAATTTCAAATATAGGTCAGTGTTCAGTGGATGCCTGAGCTCCAAACAATAGTTAATTATTCTCTCTCATTCATCCGTTCATTGATTGCAGTCTGGAGACCGACATAAGTGAGGGGCAGAAATTTCTCTGGTGACACTGAGGTTATATGATATGTATCCAAACTCAGCAACCTGGACATTCATTAGAGTTAACCTATCGTGCTCTTTTTCTGCTCCATAGTTTTATTTTTTGAGCTATACTAGAGTGGCTTTGCATGACTCACAGTTCAAAGTAATCCTTATTTGTCTTACACCATGCTTTTGTGCAGAATCTCAGTTTATCCTCTGTCTGAAATAAGTCAGTCTAGCCTCTCTCTCTCCCTGTTACTGTTAAGAGGTTCTGAGTTAAATCAATATTTAGTGTTAAATTTCAGTAGTTCAGAGAAGTTGTTATTAAAACAACTTTTTCAGCTGAGGACAGGTTTGGCTCTTCTTTTTCTATTTCTTTTTTATGACATGACCACATAGTGACAGCCATACTTTCTCTTGAGTAGATTTCCACAGCTGAATCCACTGAATGTCACCACCTCACCGAGTAGAGTTCAGACCCCATCTCCACTCCCCCAGTATAATTACACTGAGCAGACATACATCAAAATAGTCAGTGACCTTATGACAGCCTCGTGTCCACTGGTCAGATTCATGGGTTCTCCTGCAGTAAACCAGTAAGCTCATCATTACTGTGCTCAGGTGTGACAGTATGGTAAAACCACATGCTTTCAGTTACTGAACTTATTTTTTCTGGATATGTAGGTTTGGGGCTTCTGTGAGTTGTTTTGCCAGGAAAATGGAAAATAGATGCAGCAATTTATTGAAATGTTGGTTGGGGTCTACGCTCTGGTGAGGTCGATCCATGACTGATGATGTTCTGTTGTGTGTTTTCTTATTCGGGTGCTTCTAATAAATTGGCCGTTTGTTTGGGATCATTGAAGATGCTTTCACAACAGTATAGCATGGTGGATCAAAATTTGGCTGTAGTATCTGACAGATACGCCAAGATTACGACTGATAGGTCTTTGGGAATCACCTTACTGGTGCAGAAATACTATTTTATTCCTGTCAAACGATGTCATCTTTGGCATGTTTCATGTTTATTAGAATAGAATAGAATAATCCTTTAATTGTCCCACAAGGGGAAATTTGGTTATTGGGTATTCAACTTGCTGCTAGTAACATGCTATTTAAAATTGGTTCTTTGCAAAGCTGTCTGTAATGTGTAGACACATGACTGGTTAATCCCACAGGTTATGTATCATTTTATGATTGAATGATTCATAGGTTAGTATCAAGCAGCTTATCAAACAAGAAAAGCTAAATAAAAAAGTGAGGGGTGCCTCAAGACTTTTTCACAGTACTGCACCTTTATAAAAGCCTACACATTAAATCTAAACTCCTTATATTTGAATAGTGAAAAAGTGGTTGTATAAGGGTACTACATGATTAAAAGTATGAATAAAATAGAAAATTAGAATGGTGATAGTGACATTAATATTAAAAAAAGATCATATAGAATACAATGCTTATCCTGTGTTAGTCATTCAATAAACACAAGCCGCACCAGAATCTCATTTCCTGTTTACCATAATTTTATTTGTTAGTGTCCAATACAAGCAAGACAATAAAAATGTAACCATAGCAACAACAAAGTTATCAAATCCCTCCGTCTCCTAATTTAATTTTCATATTTATTCAGTGTACAAATCACTGCTGTCACAGAGGCTGTGCACAGGGCCTACGTGCGCGCAAGCGTAAACCACAGGTGAGAGTAACCTGCAGCCACAACCTGCTCCTGCAGTGTCGGTCCTTTCAGAACTACTGATTTTTCACAACCTGACAAGAATTCATCCCACATTATCATTTGCACAGAAAGCTCGCAAGCACACATAAATGCACAACCACACTGTTCATTGAAATTTAATTAACTTCCTTTTTTTTTTTTTTTTTTCTTCAAAGCAGACCAAACAGTGACCTTCCCTGAATCGACCCTCATTCAGACTGAGGGAACCCTGCACTGATGCCACTGACATCATCGCCTACTTTATAGTGCTGACATCACTGTGGCATTAAAACATAAGACACAAGAAATGTATTAATTATTATTCATGCAGAGTGCCCTTTTTACACAACAAAACTCTGCAGTCAAGTCAGTTTTCTTGAGACGTAGCCACAGTTTGCTTCCTTTTCTAGAGCTGGCCCCGTTTCCAGGGGAACTTTGCATCTAGTGCCGGGCCTCATCTCTGACCACACCGTCCTGTAAATCATTGCTTAGTTGATGAAGGGTGTAATGCAAACAAATGCAAGTCAAACGGAAACCCCACATGCATCGTGTCATCTTTAAAGGGTTGTCAGC
The DNA here is from genome assembly GCF_036321145.2 of Pelmatolapia mariae. Classification (NCBI taxonomy): domain Eukaryota; kingdom Metazoa; phylum Chordata; class Actinopteri; order Cichliformes; family Cichlidae; genus Pelmatolapia; species Pelmatolapia mariae. Next base: position 57,900,955 of record NC_086236.1, read on the forward strand.
GGACAAAAGATGTGTTTTTCCAGATAAAATGATGAATTGAAAGATACCTAACGAGATTATTTATCAAATGAAACTTTATTTAAAGTGAAGAATGAATCATATAAGCTGTTGGTGGTCTCTCAACAAGGCCAGGCATTTTTCTGCATATTAAGTAGATAGACTCCCTCTTATATTACATGATTTAGCCATTCCCCATTCCCTGCATCAGTTCTATGGCAGTGTCACTTGATGTCCATCAAGTTCTTACTCTTCTCCTCAAGGATGTCGAACCACGTCTGATCAGGTTAGTGCTGTTTCCTCCTGAATGAGCATCCTAAAGAAAGAGGCGAGAGATTGTGGCTCAGACACTGATAGAAATCAACAAGACAGCTTTATTATAAAACACTTAGAGAAGTCTTGGTTATATTATAACCTTATAATCCTCCATAAATATCGACAGCCTATAAAAACGGCCAATCTTGCAAAAGCCAATCAGTGCAGCAAGGTGTATCAACTGACTCCCTAACAAGAAGACATAAGATAACAGTGAATCTCATGCCACCATCTGCCTTCACAAAGGCTGAATCACCACCACACTCGTGGTTTTATTGCTCAGAGTTCCTGCTAAGAAGCTCCTGTTACCACAGCAGCAGAGGGTGGGGTGGGTGTGACGATGAGAATATCAGTAAAATTGAACCTTGAACCCTGAGGACATGAAACGCTACACATATAAAGGCTAATTTACATACAGGTGACAGGTTGTTAAACGGACCGACAGAAACTGATTTTTCCTCATCGGGCCGGGTGTCGGGCTGAGCGGTGCAATGAGCTGATGCGATCAGCGCTATTTTATGCAATAAAATAATCTCCCTCTTCTCAAGCACATCCAGGCCACTACATACACACCACAAATATAACTGTGTTTCTTACCGAAGCACGACCAGGAATCCCATCACCACGTCTGCAGGGAAAATAGGTCAATGTGTGCAAAAGGAGAAAAAAAAAAGTAGTCGAGGCTCAGAGGAAGAGATGCCATACTTTTTGGAGATCTTTTGTATTTTCCTCACGTCATCTCACTGACTGGATTACTTCAGTTTAGAAGTGAGGAAAAGCGAAGCTGAAATGTAAGTGAAGGAGACTGTAAGGTGGAGATTTTTTTCCCTGCGTACATGCTGATGAATGTTGGGATTTCCAGTTGCATTTGTTAAGAAATAGTTATGTTTTTGGTGTGATACACATGTAGTGACTCGTTATATTGTAAACTGCTTGGCTGTGTTGGGAAAAGAAAATATTTTATTGCACAAAAAAAGTGCTGATCGCATCATGCGAACATCTGCTTTGCTTGACTGCACAGCTCGGTACACCCGGCCTGATAAGGAAAAGCTGGAAATGCTGGACTCCAGCTTGTCGGTCTGGTGACTCAAACAGGCTCTCCTCCAAACGCTCCTCATTTATACAGTGCTTTACAAACCCAAATATTACAGGTAACAGCTGGATTTTCCCCATTTCATTTCATGTCCTCTTTAAAGGAGACCTATTCAGCTTTGTTTTACAAGCTGTCCAAAAGCACACAGAGTAAAGCCCATAGATATTTAAACAATGACGTTTTTTGTTTTTTTTAAATAATTCACTATGTACACCAGAGGAGTGGATTTTAAATCAAACACTCAAAGATGTGAAGTGAACTACCAACTTTAATTCAAGGATGTTTTGCATTAACCGTTTACTAATTACAACAATGTAAAAGCTCAGGCTAGTAGAGTCCAACAATAAAAATACAAAGCTGGAAATGAGCAATTTTTGAATCTTTTATTAAATAGAAGAGACGATCCATCACCTTAAATCTATACTGGGCCTACCTGTTAATCTGAAAAAAATAAATTAAATAAAATGTGTGTAAATGAAAAGTTGTGCTTGCAGCTGATTGTGTAGGAATGGATCAGTGATGATGAATTCCTCTCACAACCACAAGAGTTACTGTATGCCTTAGTTGACACCCTGTTCATGAAGAAAACAATGAAAGGGCAACACAAAGGCAAATGTGAAAGAGTAACTGAGTGTGTGTACAGTCAAGTTCGACCACTCATCTCCGGCCACAAAATCTGGGGATTTTGGGAAAAGCTTCTGCCTTGGGTCATTAAAATATAATTCAGTTTTATTTACATAGTGCCAATCCAGAGCAACAGTCACCCCAGAGGGGAGACAAATCTAGATTACATCAGGAAGAACACCACCCAACACAACTCTGCCGAAACAAACATGGGAGCAGCTAAAAGTAGCTTCCGTCTAAATTTCCATCAAATGCAAAAAAAATATTAGATTTAGACAAAAACTCCCGAAAATGTTTTTAAAAACAAGCTTTTAAAAGTTGTTTCCCCTCTCTATTTTTGCCATTAGAGAATCCTCCAAAAGAATCCCAAATTTAAATCTTTAAGCACCGCCCCCCCCTCGCCTCCATCTCATATAAAATGTCATAACTCGGTAACAAGCCACAGCTCAGCCGTGCACAAGCATCTAGCACAGGTATGCTCCAGTACCACCAGTGCCATTTGTGTAGTTCTACACATATAGTTGAGATTTCTGGTTTCCCTGTACCTTCTGTCAGGCGAGCTTTCCCTCCTGTCGGCTGGCACAGGACCGTGGAGCAGCCGACACACAGAACTACAGTCTGAGCATGACTGAAGACTGTGGTGATCTTGTAGCACCCTGCAAACAGCACACAAACCAGTTAAACAACAACAACAACAAGATGATGTCAGGAGTACTCCTGATGACTGGTGTGTCGTTGCAGCCGTTTGTGTAGAAGAGTCACTTGAAGCTCATGTCACAAATGGCCACAACCGTCACTGTATGCCTTACTTGACACCCCAATCACCAACGAAGCAATGAAAGGGCAACACATAAAGGCAAATGTAGCACAGGAGTGGAAGAAGTGCTCAAAGGTTTTCCAAAACATTAAATTACCCAAGTAAATACTTCTCCTGCACCACGACTTGCAAATGGGAAATACACCACTTTGATTTAAAACTGTAATTAAATCAACTCAAGCAAATGTGCTTATTGTTAGTGGACATGTTTCCATTTAAATCTTAAGTACTACTCATAAGTAAACTGACCTGGACACTTGACATCCATAAAATAGGAGTTAGGACTCTGAACAAGACGCTTTTTCTTGTGTCGTCTCTTTTCCTGCTCGGGGGTTGGGTGCAAAAGATCCTTTGCGAGCTGGGGGGGAGAAAGCAACATTTTTTTTTTTTTTTTTTTTTTTTTAAACACGAGCTTTGAAAATAAATAAATAAATACATAAATAAATTATTAATGAAAAAAATGAGCCAGAAGGTGCTGAATTGACTTTAACATGTAATTAAACTACTGCGGTTGTAGGCCTCAGTTACAGCGAGGCAAAGGTCGAGACCTCGATACACTTTCCAAGGAAACTGGAAAGTGTTAAAATGAAATTATCGGAATAATCTTGAAGCAATCGCAGCGATGCCGTTAAAAAAAAGAAATCAGATGAAACATCGCTAAGAGTTTAATTAACCCCCAAAACACCCAACATATGTCACAAGTAAACAAACAAACGAGCACGACACCCAGTTATCAGACTGCTGACTAACATTAATGCGCGACATTAACCAGCTTCCTCTCCAATAAAGACATTAAATACACTCAATGCTGAGACTTAAAGCTATACTGTGTGCTGTCAGCGAGCCTCGTGGGTTGCTCGTTGAACACGTGTTTCGCCATATTGCGCTCGTTCAGATCTTTACGTTTACATTAAAGGGAAAAAAACTGCTGACGGATTTTTTTAAACGCACTTTTTAAGCTGTAAAATATTTTAACCGCGTTATAAAAGCACACTTTATCGACTGAGGCAAGTTAGTAGGTACAAAGACGCTTTTGTTACTTACAGGCATGTCTGCGTGTTTGGACTCTCACCGGAAAAAGACTCGCTGTCCACGTACCGGAAACTGCTGACTGACTGGGAGGAAGACCTGGAGGAAGAAAAAATAAAAATTCTCGTCGGTGTTTACGTGAAATTATCCGTTAGATAACATCAAATGAATGCATGAAAATAACTTAATCGTGTAAATACACCGTGAATACAATTTTCATGTGTTTTTCTGTCGCATTTGATTAAATCTTCTAACTGTATAGCGATTTCCTGACAAAGCAGACGATTATCCTGTAATTTAAATACTTTTTTCAACAATTAGAATTGTTGAAAAAGTAGGTCAGACCCCTCATCATCTACACGTGAAAGAAGTCTTTAAAACATGTTTGTTTTTTTACTCAATAAAATAAATGCAATGTAATGATGTCAGCATCCACTAGGAGTGGAAAATAAAGGACAGTAAAAATATAATTTGTTATGTTCCAAAATACTTTACATGTAAAAAGCTTTGTGCTTCTGTGAACCCGCTGTAAACTGCAGGGTTAGATGGTAACACACAAACAGAGATATTAGATAAATAAATCTAAGTTGGCTTTAGTGGTCCGGCCTGTATGTGGCCCATGAACTAAAATGACCTCCGGTCTAAAGACATAAACACCTGAGAAAGTCAGAGGGGAACTGTTGTTACCTGCAGGTGACACCTGGGGAAAGTTTACAATTTCAGTGTGCTTCTCTTCCTGTAGGTGGTGCAGGTTAGACTGGAGGTACAAAAGCACTGAGCAGAATTAAGAAAGTGTGATTTTACATATATTCTTCTGTCAAGGCCAACTTTCATGCTTGGTAGTCACATTTTAAACGATGACTCTGATATCCAACAGTCTCTTTCTTGCATGGATGTAGAACATTAGTTGTTATTTGATTACGCTTCATAAACAATGTTAGCTTTGTATTGCTTTGTCTTATTAAGGGTACAAAGTATTTACTTAAAACGTACTCCAAGTAAAGGCCCTGCATTATGTTACTTAAGTAAAGGTTTAAGTAAAAGTACTATTCAGTGAGGGAGAATTACATGAATGCAGAACTTTAAGCAGCATTTTACTGTTTTTGAATTTTTTTTACTTCAACCTCAATTCCTGATTATTTCCTTTAATAATCAAATGACTGAGAAGAAATCAAAGTTGAGCAATGCTGTTAGAGTTATCCAAGAGCATTTCTCAACAAGAAAACCCCATGATTATAGATTATAAATTACATTTTTTTTTAAATGTAACAAATGTCATATTTTAGAAGCTGGTAGCATAAAAAGTACTTGAAATTAATATCCAAACAACGTTTTTGGCAGTCAGCTCATGAATGTACTGACAGTGATTTGAAACAAATATTTTCAAAAACACTTTGTGTTTGTTTGCAAAACAAACAAATAAAAAAAACAATATAGTACTATATAAAAGATTTTACAGTATTTTTTTGTATTCAGTTGATCAGGTGTTCATAAGGATACAGTGTAGCATTTACGTGAGCTGTGCATTTATAACCTTACATGATTTATCTACAGATACAAACGCTGAATAGTCCTATGACCTTTCACTGGTTTGATGTTTTTACAGGAACGACTTTTTATTATTATTATTTTATTTCATGGAGGATGTAGGGAAAGAGCATATGTTGCTTAAACCAACTTTTTCACTTGTATCGGTCCATATACACGTGTTTACTGATCAAATGGTGCCACCTAGTGTCCGTGCTGAGTGAGTGCCTGCGAACTGTGAACCGTTCACTCCCATAAAGCTCTCCCACACGTAGCCGATGTGGGATTGGGGCCGACAGCAAGTTCCCTTTTCTTTTTTTAAAAAATTGGTATTTCTGCAGACTGGATAAACTTGTTTCCACCCCGGTATGCTTGTAAGCGGGATAATAACGACTTTCTAATGGCAGCGGAATGAAACTTTAATACATGAGGGCTGATCTGAAAGAGTCTGTACAACTTTATCCTGCGCAGTCCAAACACAACACGGAGGAGGATCGGAATTTACCGGTGACAAGTCTGAGAGTGAAAAGAGGAAAAAGAAGAGGATCCACTCGCTACATGGAGCGCCCCTTTTCAGGAGATTGCTTATTTTAAGTCACAAGGAAAAGAAATCGAGATTTAACGCGTTTGGTGGTGGATGAGAAGATCTCCGGTGAAGAGACAGACCAAACTTTCCCCGCTCCTGCTTTGAGTTCTGCTTGAAGAACAACTCCGACCATGGCGAAAAAGTATGATTTCCTTTTCAAACTGTTACTCATCGGGGACAGCGGAGTGGGAAAAACCTGTCTGATCATTCGTTTTGCTGAGGACAATTTCAACTCTACGTACATTTCCACCATCGGTACGTTTAATGTTTGAATTACAGTCTGCGACATTTCTGCTTCAGCTTATGATTGGCTTCTGTGAAACTTGGGATATGAGCAAGACAAATGTTTGCTGACATTTCAAGCTCCGTTCTGCCTCTGTTTACTGTAAGAGCTGGTTTCCCGGACTGCTTTCATGTCCCAACTAGTCTGTGCTCTCTTATTTTCTTTTTCTTTATTTAGTCTCTCTCTCCTTTTTTTTCTTTTCTCCCTGCTGAATGTGTGTGCTCTCTCTTCCCTGACCCTCTCCCCCATCTCTCCCTCAGATCTCATTCCTCTCATTTGGCTCACAGAGGGTCCACCCACCCTCATTCCTATCTCTTTTACCATCTCTACGTTCCCAGAAGAATGGCTGGCTTTCTGGCATGCACAGTTTTGCACAGTCAACCCCCTCTTCTGCCCCGCACTGTCTATGTGTCTGTCAGCTTGTCCATCCAGCAGAAAAAAAAACAAAAACACAGCAGTCTGTAGCAGTTTGCAGGTCTGTATGTCTGATCTTTATGTTTGCTTGTGGATGGTAACTCCCTGGGGGGTAGGTGGGTGTATGTTCAGTGTTGCCACCTGAGTGAGGGTGACTCATATCAACTGCAATGTGTGAGTTTTTGTCTCCAATAGGGGTATTTAATCCAGTCTTTGCCCCCCCCCCCCCCCCCCCCTTGTCTCCCAGGAATTGACTTTAAAGTAAAAACCATTGAAGTGGATGGAAAGAAAGTGAAACTGCAAGTCTGGTAAGAAGTGCCATGTGGTTGTTTGTCTGCAAACGGTTTGTGATATGGTGAGGCAGATAAACCCTGATTTGTTGAGTTATCTTTCTCTGCCCTCTGACTGCCTCCGGCTCGTTTTCCTGAGAGGAAGGAGGAACCTCCCTCTTCTTGTCCAAATCAGGATTTTATGACAGGGTTCATGTCCAAGTCCATCACACATGGCCACCACAGAGAGCTACTCCATGTCATTTAAGGGTGCTGCTAGAGAAGATATAGCAGCGTCAAATACCAGCACAGGCAAAAACACATTTATTTTTTGTTGGGGTTTTTTTGGTCAGATCTGGCCTGTTTTGATTCCTTCTTCCAGATCAATATAAAGGAAGTATTTAAAATACAAACGTAAATGTGTTTAATCTTGCTGTAAATTCCTTTTAATGCATGCAGGTAATCTGTCTACAATTACAGCAAAGAAACGTATGGATTTTTACAAAACAGTTTCTCAAAATGATTTTTTTCCCTCATTTTAGAGCCTAAACTCTCCTTTTCAGTAGCACCTACAGACACCAATCATTGCTGAGCGATTCTCTCTATTCTGCTGTTTTTCTTCTTTTTTAAAGAGAGGTTTGCTCATATATAATTCAGAACCAAATTTATAGAAGTTTTCTTTCTGAATACATGGTGAAAATAAACCTTTTATGACTGTTGACAGATCTTTCTGATTTATGGAGTACAGAAAATAAGAGATCCAAAATCCCCTCTATAAAAACCGTCGGCTCTGGGATGCCAGCAAAATTCAAACGAGAACTTTGATCCAGGCTTCATCGAATGTTTACATTTCTCACCTGTAGAAGTTTGCAAAAAAGTTTAAATTTATACATTTTGATATTAACACATAGTTTCAGAAAACCTGTGATGCAAAAAAATATTCTTACTGGAAGTATTTTAGTGGGAAAGTATCTGTTAGTGCAAACTTACCCTGTAGCTTGTAGCCTGTAGTGTCTCACCTCAAATGAATCTTTCTGCATTCTGCTATACTCCAGGTTTTTGTCATATGATAGAAGTATTCTAAAGACCTTGCAGCATCTTTTTGATTCTAAGTGTGTGCTTTTTGTAGGGACACGGCAGGGCAGGAGAGATTCAAGACCATTACAACAGCCTACTACAGAGGAGCCATGGTGAGCGCAGTATGCCTCCAGGACAATCAGGCCTGGATAATCAGGCTGACATCACTGCCTCTTTGTGCTCAGTCTGCACCTTTGACTGACTCCTTAAATCCTCTCTCTCCTGTCTGTTCTCTGTTCATCAGGGCATCATCCTGGTGTACGACATCACTGACGAGAAGTCCTTTGAAAACATTCAGAACTGGATGAAGAGCATCAGAGAAGTAAGCCGATTTTCTATTAGCCATGACAAAGATAACTAGGAAAAACCGAGACCGCAAAACTAATGAGTTTATCTGGTCAGTTCATTTAAATCAAAGAAGCAAAATTCCTGTATCTTCTACTGAGGAAACAGTCATCTCTACGCCATTATGTATGTGGATTGTCCTCAGGATAACCTTCCTTGTTTATAAACTAGCATAAAACTATCCAGCATGGCCTCTTGTGCTCACTTTGTTAATGATATTTTTCAACCAAAGTAAAACTTTTAGTTGATTAAGGCCTGAAAAGGTTTTCTACTCACCTGTCGGCTAGGTGTCACGCTGTGTGGGAGACCTCAGATAAATGTACAACTTTCTAAAGAACTGGCTATCTGCTAGGAGCCAAGCTAACAAGGGCATAACATGAAAGGAAAGTTACCGCTGTTGTCTCACAGCAAGAAGGTGCTTTGAGCCTCCTGGTCGACTGGGACCTTTCTGTGTGGAGTTTACATCTTCTCCCTGTGGCTCCAGCTTTCTCCCACAGTCCACAGATTTCTGGTCCTTTGAAATAAGGTTGACCGATGATTGTTAATTGGACATAGGTGTAGATTTGACCAAGCATGTGTATATGTGTTTTTGTTAGCCCCGTGCGGGACCTCTGCCCACCCAGTGGCAGCTGGGGGTAGGCACCGCACCCGGGAACTCTCAGTTGGATTTTTAATGTTGCTCAGATGTTCAAGAAAAGCTAAAGATAATGCAGGAAGCAAGGTTATTAAAACTGAACTAAAACTAGATGTTAAAAAAAATCAGCTAACTAAAATAAAATAAAAACTAGACTTTTGAAACAAAGCTAACAAATGATTTTGTGAACTCGAGTGTTTGTTACTTTGGTTAAAAAAAACATATAAGAACTTGCCCTATGAGGCTTTGATAGATGTGTTTATTGACACTGGCATATGCCCTCCACACACAGGAATAATAACAAAGACTAAAAGTAAAACTGAAACTAATAGAAACTTTTTCCATAAATAAAAAATGAACTGAAATGGGCAAACTGACTGAAACTAAACTGATTTAGAAGCAAAAACTCAAAATGAAATAAAAATAAAAACTAATGAGACTAATTGCAAAACTATAAGAAACTTTTTCAATAAGTGAATGCTGCCCATTTTAATATTTCAATTAAACAGACAATATGCAAACACGTGGTGTTCAATATCTTTACATCAAGTAAAATTAAGAACATATTATGGCTATAAATGCATAACCAGTGTCATTGTTTACAGATATACATGGCACTTGCTTACCTTTTTCATTTTCTTTTTGTTTTTTTACCCACTTTCATGTAAGCATCACAACTGAGCTGAACTGAAAATCGCTTTTATAGCTGTTTTCAGTCTGTTTACAGCTGTTAAACATATGAATGATTCAGTCACATTTTCATAAAGCAACTGTTATGATTTCATGTATTTGTGGCCCGCAAGTTGTCAGCGACTCTGAGAGATTTGTTTTGGGTAACAGGCGGCTTGTTTTGCCTGTAAACAAACTGTAGACGGCAGCACTGACGAACTGCGGAAAGATGGCAATGGAGCATTTCAGGGAAATGGTCTTGGTTTAAAGGGAGAAACCGCTCTGCTGACAAACAGCTGCTGTTAGTGTCTCTGTTGAGGTTTTTGCTCTCTGTGCAAAACACTTTGCTGAAGTCATTTTGATCAGTTAATCACATTCCCTCTTTCCCAGAATGCATCAGCTGGGGTCAGTCGGATGTTACTAGGTAATAAGTGTGACATTGAGGCAAAGCGGAAAGTTTCCAAAGAGACAGGAGAAAAGGTAAGATGTTGCTTGCGTTTTTTTTACTTGCAATGAAACAGCAGAGGTGTAGGTGTACTTTGATGGTAGTTAAAGTAGTAAAGATCATACAGGGTAAGATACACATGAGTAGATTGATTTAAAATTTATCATTTGTGGGGCTACTTTGCAAAGATTTCATTTTGAGAAAGATTATTGCATGGATTCCTCCCTGTTAAACTTTAGCGGACAAGAATGCTTGGGAAATGGTCAAAGTTGCTAAATTTACTCGAGATAAAACCCAGGAAGTGATTATTACCCATATCCTGTCCTCCTGTAACCATCTCTGTTCCTAATGTTAACAGCTGGCCAAAGATCACGGCATCAGGTTCTTTGAGACCAGTGCGAAGTCCAGCATTAATGTCGAGGAGGTGAGCAGTTTCTCCATACATTGAGCTTGTTTTATTATAGCTCTTTTGTTAATGTTTGTTATGTGTTAATATGCAACAGACCTATATTTTCTCTCTTTCTGTGTTTCAATCTATCTGTCCTGCAGTCTTTTCTGGCTTTGGCACGAGACATACTACAACAATCCAGCAAGAAGCCAGTAAGTCAAAACACAAGATCAGTAATGCAGCGCTATAAAAAGTAATTTTGCATGCTCTACATACTGTATGACGGTAACGTAATTTTTTCGTCTGTTTGTTTGTCAGGGCCCCGGAGGTCAACAGGTGAAAATCACCAGCAGCACAGAGAAAAAATCCTCCAAGTGCGTTCTTCTCTAGACATGATTTCACTAGTGTATGGAAGAAAGAACATAGAAACTTAGGAGCGCCTGTGTTGACAAGGAAAAATGTGGCAGGGTTTGCAAATATCAAAAACAGAGAGGTGCTAAAGCTCTGTTAAACTACATTATACTCCCTTTATAAGTTCTTCCACAAGAATTCTGCTGTCTCCAAAATAATATATGGATAAAGCAGCCCCAGTTTTTCAAACTGAACATATCCTTTATGTGACATCTACTGCAATAGCGATGATTCCACAAAAAGTTGGAGTCTGACTCCGAGACCTTTTTAAAAAAAAAAAAAAAAAAAAAAAGGTCCCCACCATGGCATACATTGCTGTCACTGAACCGTATATCTTTCTCGCTTACTTTATCGTTCCTACAGCAGCACTTAAAAGAACTGCAGCTGTCTCTTAATGCTACCATTTCATTCATTTCTAATGTGTGAGCATGTGCAGGAGTTTATGGAGCTCAGTTGGCTGTAAAACACTAATGTGGTCTGTTTTGATTCACATGATGGACACAGGGTTTTATTTAGAGTTCAAGTGGTCATAAGCATCTGAGAAATTGAGGTTTAAATACTACAGGGGAATTCAAATTTATTAAAGAGGACCTATTATGCTAATTTCCAAATTCATATTTTTTTAGTCTTGGTCTCTGCTAAAGTAGCTTTACATGATTCACACTTTTTTTTTTAATGCGTGACCTTTGTGCAGACCTTCCCTTGAAGCCACATTAGCTGCCCACTGCAAACAAAAGACTTGAACTGCAGGTTGGTGGGGCTACTGTGATATCTGTGTGTCCAAGTCAACCATATTAGGAATGTGTGGTCTCTGACATCATACAGATCCAGGAGTAGAAAAAAAATGTATAAAACTGAGTTTTTGGCTCACGTGAATTGCTTGCATAAACAGTGACCTCATTATTTGAAGTTTTGGCATTAGCACAGTGGCATATGCATAACAAAAAGGAAAAGCATGATAGGTCTGCTTTAAGTTCTAAATGATAAAATGACCAGAATTGTTAGAGCGAAGGTAAAAACATGACGTACACATTGATGATGACACAAGTTGGTCGCTGGACTTGAATGTGAAACAAGTTCTGTGTAAAACAACACCTTGTTTTAATAGATGAATGGATTGAGAATGTGGATATAGATATTAGATATGGACAGTGATAAGTGCAATATGAGAAGATGAGTGGAGAGATGAGAAAAAAAAAAGATGGATTAAGCAAGTGAATGGGCAGGATGTAAAAGCCTAGGAAGCAGCAGCGTGTTCATGTGTCCCTCATAGCGAATTGATTTAGTGGGTCTTGCCTTTTATCTGAAGTGCCTGGGAAAGCTCTTACTAAACACTACCACATATTAGCGACATCTGACATGGCAGCCTCTCTGTTCAGGCAGTTTGATGATCGTTCAAAATAACTGATTGCAGGTCTTCATCTGATTCTGACAGATCTTTTTTTTTCTCTGCACACACGCTCTAAATTTCTGTTTTCTTTTGTAATTTCCTCCACATTGTTAGTTTTCTTACACCTGCCAGATTGTATGCAAGACCTGACGCTTGATGAATAAAATTGCAAAACTATAACTATATTGTTTGTTGTATTTTTTTAAGTTCCTGTTGGCACAGTGACACAATAGTTTTTCCTTCCTGGTTTAGCATTGTCATAAATGTTATTCTCTGTATTCACATTTGCCTTAAGGGGCTTTACAGTTTGTACAGCATCCAACATCCTCTATCTTTAGATTCTCAATCTCGATAAGGGAAAAGCTCCCCTCAGAATCCATTTAAAGGGAAAAAATGAAGGAAACCTCAGGAACAGAGCAGTGATCCCAGATATGTGAAATAGTGAAATGACAGCTGCACAATTTCAATACTGAAAATCATAATGTTATCATTTATGAAAAATATGGATATAGTGTTGTATTCTGAAAGATTTAGCTAGGCAGAAAATCTTTTTTTCTTTAATTAAATACCTTAATTGACATCAATTAAGGGATGTTAAACTCTGTGTCCTAGTCCATAGACTTTATAGAAAAGAGGGACATAGGTTATAAAACTGTGTTGTTGGGGTCTTTTGTTTTGTTTTGAAAATTCTTCAGTGTGAAAGCAATTTCATGATATTCAACAAGTAAGTGGTGGCTTTAATTTTTCAAAAGCACATTTTAAAGCATTCTTTAAAATTGGGGGACTTTATTTATTTATTAATTTAGGGGGTTTGGGGGGGGCTGTCTGACATACCTCTGGTTATAACACCAGTTAAAGCTATCATTTTCTTATCACTGAGTGGGGGGGGGGGGGGGGCTTTTATTTTGGAAATTTCAAATGCATTTAAGCCATAGTGAGTATAAACGATGCACATAGCTACCATAACATCATCCACTGGTTTGTGAAGCCTTGAGATTTGCTATCACCATCTTGATTTCCAAAAGAAAAAGAAAAATTATGTGATGTGATGACTGACTGTGAAACTGTGCTCATTGGCTAAGGACTTGAGATTAAGACATTGTTCGCCAATGAGCTGTGGTTTCACACCACAAATTTATTTTGAGACATAATATGACAAAGATTTACAAAATACACTCATTAAAAATTATTATTATTCAATACAACCCCACATGAGTGACCAAGCCTTTAAACTCAACAGGAAACTGTTGTCAGAGTTCAAGTTAGAAAGCAGTTTTGTGACTTCTATAGAACTGGAAGTGTTTTTGAAAGTTATCACCTTCTCAGAGTATTCAACACTTCCACATTAGCTTTGTTTTTCCGACCTGGAAGATATCTCCATCTTTTATTTTGTCTGTGGTTAAAGCATACTGGACATTCCACACACACAAAAATTAGGGCTTTTACTGTGAAAATCTATCATCCAAGTATAATGGTAAGGTCCTGTAAGTCCCTTAGTATTTATTTTGAGAATCTGACACCAAGATCTGTTAGTCACTATGAGGGTCTTTGAACGAACAAGAAACATTACATGTGATAGACACATCGCTGGTTGTATTAGACGAGCCACCTACAGGACACACATTCTCACTACAAAGAATCTCTGCTACCGTCTATTTCTCTTTTTTCTTTCTTTCTTTTTTTAAATCTCCTGCCAACAGCAACAGCAACTGCTTCGGGTTTTTGTGTGTGTTTGTTGTTGTTGTTGTTTTAATCGTCGCTGCAGCAGTAAAAGCTGGATCCTGTCGCTAGGCAACCACCCCTCCTTCCCAGCATCAGCACCAGGACTGTGTTAACGCTCTCTGCCGCATCACCGAGTTGGCTGCACGTTCTGCGTGCCTTGTCATCACGTATAGGGCAGGTTGTGGTTTGCAAACACGATCCGTTCCTCTGCCAGAGTCACAGCTCGGCTTGGAAACAGCGGAAGAGATGCGAGGGCAGCAGAGGGGAGGGGCGAGTAAACACGATAATGAAAGATAAACTTAAGTTGCTGTGCTATGAGGGGGCACGGGAAGGCTAAGCGGCTGTATTGGTGTGATGTCTGGTGAAAGGCTGTGAGGTAAACGTCGGGGGTACATACACACATTCACAAACACACGGGCTGAACGGGATGCCCGCGTGACTGCAGGGAGGAAAGAGGCGGCGGAGGAGGAAGAACGAGAGGAGGAGGGGGGTCTAGGTGCTTGTGTGGACCGCCGCAAAAACCTCCGAGGTGGAGTTAACAAAGATAGATAGTCTGCTGGTAAATATTCCAGCCTGGCTGCTATTTTGGTGCAGTTTGAAAATCGATGGAACATTTATTTCCTGTTCATGCCGGGATAGCTAATTAGTCTTAGGGTGATCTTAGGGTTTTGATCTCCTCGCCGTCTTTTTTTCTCTTCCGTGACAGGATAAGGAGCTGATAAAAAGGTCGCGGGAGGGGAGCGCACATGTTCAGATGATGTTCCTCAAGACTGGACGCACGGACTGACCCCCACATGCCGCCTCTGCTGGGAGTAAAACTACAAGCGAACAGCTGCTATCTCTGAGATGCTTTAGAATTTGCGGCCTGCTCTGGTCTCCAGTTACCGCAATGCCACGGGCTAGAGGAGGGAGAGAGGGACGAGAGGAGGTGGAGAGGAGGAAGCAGCAAAAAGCAAATGATTAATAATAGCAATAATGTGAAGATTTAAAAGGAAAACGAATTGCCCAGTTTGCCTGTTAGCGTTTTAATCAAAGAATGGCTGGGCAGCAGAATGGCGTAGACTGTACTATATAAGCTACATTGGCTTCTGAACTGAGTGGGGTGAAAGAGACGCTGTGTGGACTTAAAAGTATAAAAGCTGAAACGTCAGATGAGGTGAGTATGGTGCCTGCGACTGTGTGGTAGCAGCTCATTTTTTCAACTTTCTGCTGACAAAGTTCTTGGACTCACTGACTGGACTACAGTGCGCACCATGGGACATTGCGCAGAACCTGCCAGTGGAGAATTTGGTGCATAACTGTGACAGAGCAAAGCTCTGAAGCCAGCATTTATGTCTCTCTCTCTCCTACTCTCCTGTGCTTCTGCCCACACAACTTGTTTTATGAACCCGCTGTAAGTGTAAAACCTTTCCCTGCCTCCTCCACAAGCCAAACATGCCTTCACCTTCAGACTCTAGCAGCGTGGCTTCAGCCTCTGGGTCCCGGGGTTGGTCAGACAGCCGCAGGGGCATGTCTGGCCGGGGGCCTGGTGGGGCCCGACTGCTCCTTTACCTGGGGCTGTGCCACCTGGGCTTGGGAGCAATGGTCCTGGCCTTCTCTTTCACCAGCATGGCCTTCACCACCACTCCCCGCGTAAGGCAGTCCTGTCCATTCTGGGCTGGTTTCTTTGTAAGTGTAACTCATACTGAAAACAAACAACATTTAGAGTATGTTACAGCAGATATACTAAAGGAGGTATTTCATGGTGCACATGCTTTTTGTTTCCAGGTGGTGGCATCGGGGATTGTTGGAATAATCTCATGGAGGAGACCTCTGACGCTGGTGGTATGTGTAGCACATTGCATCAAATTTTTCTGAGAATTTCAAACTTTTCATCCTTTTTGGCATAAAAGGGGGAGTTTAAAATGTGCATTCTTGCATAACTGATAACTGAGGGTCTTTGCAGTGGGGTGTTTTGTCACTATGTGGTTTAAACAATTCTATATCTGCATGAAAAAAACTATATTTTATATTTTGATTACACTGTGCACATGAAGTAAAACACTTAGCAGGCTTAAGATTTCAGTGCATTCAGGACCAAAAACAGGACCAGGATCTAAAACAGGCACTTTCATTGAACATGTTCTTTACTCTGGTTGAAAGCATTTTAAACCATGAGATATCCTGCTGTGGTCTTTGGTTGAATGCCACGCTCTAACTCAAACATCATCTCTGTGTATCTCCACAGGTGTCACTGTTTATGCTGCTGTCTGCAGTGTGTGTGATACTCAGTCTAGCTGGCTCAATGCTGTCCTGTCAGAATGCACAGATGGTCAAGTCCATGCTCACCTGCCAGGTACAGTGAGCAATATTATGCGAGCTTTGTCTTCTACCTTCATGCTTAGATGCCCTTCTAGCCAGATGCATGGAGAACGTGACAGGAATAGCTGCAAATATCCACTTTTGATCTACCGATTAGTGCTTTACACCAATCCAATGTGTTTAGGTGGAAAATGGTCTGTGTGTGTGCTGTGCACGCACAGACCCCTGCTCCACAGATGAGGAAAAGCTGGTCCTCAACCAGGATAATGGGTGCCACTCAGTCAGAAAACAGCTGAAGGTAGGTAGAATATTTTTTGACTACACTGGAAATCCATTTTGCACATAAAAGATTTCACAAACTAATGCCTAAAATGCTGAAAGACAACGCTTGTACGATGTAGATTTTGTTTTCTTTTGAATGCATCGTCTTTACAGGACCTTTTGTTCAGTGCGTGTGGTCTCAGCATTCTCTCCACCATCATTTGTACCCTGTCCACCGTGACCTGCAGTATCCACATATTCTCCCTGGACCTCCTGCACCTGGTAGGAACAGATGCAGCACATTTTACATTTAAAATGTGCTGGACTGCTGCCTTAAGAGATTAGAATATATATATTGCTGTGAAGAAGCATTTGCTCCCTTCCTGATTTCTTTCTTGCATATTTGTCACACTTACCTGTTTCTGATTTTGAAAAATGTTTAAACGTTTAGATAAAGATAACTCAAATAAATACAAAATTCAGTTTTTAAATGATTTATTAAGGGAATAAAACGTCCAAACCCACCTGGCCCTCTGTGAAAAAGTAATTGCCTCCGAAGCCTAATAACTGGTTGTGCCGCCGTTGGCAGCAAGAACTGCAATCAACTGTTTGCAGTAATAGGCAATGGGTTTTTCAAACTCGCCATTAGACCCAACTGTTCTTTGCAGAACTGTTTTAATTCACCCACACTGGAGGGTTTTCCAGCATGCACAGCCTGTTTAAGATAATCTCAATCGGATTTAAGTCTGGACTTTGACTAGGCCACTCCAAAACCTTAATTTTGTCATTTTTAGCATTTCAAAGATGGACATTCTGGTGTGTTTCGGATCATTGTGCTCCTGCATAACCCAAGTGTGCTTGAGCTTCAGGGCATGAAATGATGGTTGGACATTGTCCTTCAGGATTTTCTGATAGAGAGCAGAATTCATGGTTCATTCAGCTAAGGCAGGTTGTCCAGGTACTGCAGCAAATCAGACCATCACACTACCACCGCCATGTTTGACTATTGATATAATGTCCTTTTTATGAAATGTTGTGTTCGTTTAATGCAGATGTAACAGGACTCAAATATGCCAAAAGGTTCAACTTTTGTCTCATCAGTCCACAGAATATTTTTCCCAAAGTCTTGGGGATCATCAAGTTGATTTTTGGCAAATGATTCTGTTTGAGTGATTTCTTGATTCAACAGGTTTGGTAGAAATCCAGCCCGGGTGTAGCTGATTAAATTAAACTCAACTTTCCAAAAAATGTTAATCACAATGAATTAATGATTTAATAATGGTGGCAATTAATTTTTCACGTAGGGCAGGTAGGTTTGCATATTATTTTCCCTTAATAGCTGAATTCATCCTTTAAAAACTGCATTTTGTATTTACTCAGTTTATCTTTCTCTAATGTTGAAATTTGTTTGCTGATCTGAAACATGTAAGTGTGACAGATATGCCAAAAATAAGAAATCAGAAAGATAGAAGATACTTTGTCACAACACCGTATCTTTTAAAGATGTACCCAATTTTTTATTCCTGCCCAGCTGGCCCCACATCGCTCTCGGTCTGTCAACCCAGAATGCACCACTCCTCAGGATGCCTTCCTGACCAACATCATGGACTTTGAGGAGTTTGTTCCACCCATCCCTCCACCCCCCTACTATCCTCCTGAGTACACCTGCAGCTCTGAGACAGATGCTCAGAGGTACTAAACATGCACTTAAAATGCATCAATATCACTTGTGTTCGACATTTAGTAGCCATTCACTTACATGATCAGGCTACATTTTGTAAATCTAAACGATTATATTTTTGCATCCACATTTAGCATCACCTATAATGGCTCCATGGAGAGCCCCGTTCCCCTTTACCCCACTGACTGCCCTCCTCCTTATGAAGCTGTGATGGGACAGAGAGCTGCCAGCCAGGTAAGTATGTGTGTACTTGTATCGGTGTTTGTGTGATGGACTTAGTGAGAAGCTGATCCTTGTCTTTTGTGACTATCAAGGCCACAGTGTTTGACCCCCAAGGCACTGAGCTGTCTGGAGAGAGAGGAACTTCCACCGCCTTCAGTGGAGAAGGTTAGCTAATGGAACATATTTTTTACAGAGCCATTTGCATTTGGAATATTAAAAAACAACTATTATTAGAAAATTATTAGAAAAAGTTACTAAAAATCAACATAATTATCATTTTAAAAAGTAGTTCCAAACTTGAAAGGGTGGTTCACTCCCAAACCAAATATACAGATTTTTATTTAGCCTTGCTTACATGATTGTAAAAAGACAAAAACATTAATAAACATTTTTTAATTAAAGCAATTTTCAAACCATACAAGATAGACATACAGGTACACAAACAGATGTTTTAGGTACACCAGTGTTAGCCTGCTATTAAAAAATATGACTGGTGTGAACTCTGTCTATCTTTTTCTTTTTTTGTTCGTCATAATTTCAGAAACGGGACAGTACTCTTGTTATGACATTACATTACAAGTGTGGTTAATTTTATATTAGAT
This sequence comes from Pelmatolapia mariae, assembly GCF_036321145.2. NCBI lineage: Eukaryota > Metazoa > Chordata > Actinopteri > Cichliformes > Cichlidae > Pelmatolapia > Pelmatolapia mariae. The sequence continues at coordinate 57,920,057 of NC_086236.1, forward strand.
TATACCTTGAATTTAACACAAGTGTTAAACCTCTTCTGCCAGTGACGTTTTTCAAATGTCAGCAATGTACTAAAATCAGTATTCACTGACAGTAAATATATTGAATTAATCAGATCTATATTTCAAATGAAGACAAACTGAAAATGAAACATAAAGTACTGTGTAAAAGTCCTGCACCACCTCTCATTTCTTTATATTTTGCTTCCAAGGAGCCACATATTGTCTCCTTTTTTTTCAGTGATCATAAGGAATATTTCTCCAGGCTTTCTGAAGTTCTTGCTAAGTGTTTATTTGAGGATTGGCTCCTTTGCCACTTATTTTCAGTCCAGTTTCTACCTGACCATTTTCAGATTAATGTTTATTTATGGAGTTAGGGTTAAGGTTGTGCTTATCATGCCTCTTAAGACTGACCATTCAGGCATGAAAAGCCACCTAATTCAAGGGAGGAACTAGTGTTGTATCTGCACATAACAGAGAACTTAACAAAGAATCCATTTTTAACTGTGTCTTTAGACACTTTGTTATTAACAGCCTGTCACAAAAACAGATAATTTGTTCACACAGTATTTTTCCACCAACAAGGTGATTCTCAAAGAGAAGTGAAACCTCATCAGAAATGGTCTCAGTGGAAGTGTGGCTGTCAAGAAGCCATTGTTAAGCAAGGGAAACAGGGACAAAAGGCTGAGGTATGCCAAGTTACACAAGAACTGGACAGAAAACCAGTGGCATTAGGTCTTATTGAGTGATGAATCCAAATGTGAAGTCTTTGGTTCAAATCATCAATAATATGTACAGAGGAGGTCGGGTACAATGATCTACAGCTGCCTGTAAATTATGGTTGAAGCTCTGCGATGGTTTGGGGCTGCAGTTCAGCCACAGGTGTTGGTGATCTTCCCAAAACTAATGAAAATATGATCACGCAGAAGTACCCTAGAATTTTGATCCACCATGCAACACCAGCTGGAAACTTCTGATTGGTAACGGCTCATTTTCCAGCATGACAATGATCTCAAACACACTGCCAATGGAGTGAAACCACACCTGGATAGAAAAACACACAAGGGAACACTCAGTTGCAGGCTGACCTCCTCAGAGCCCAGAACTCAACATTATTGAAGCAGTTTGGGATCATCTCGACAGTAAATGGATCAAAAGGCAGCCAACAGCCAAAGAAGAGCTTCGAATGTCCCTCAAAAATCCTAGAACTATTCCTGAACACTATTTAAATAAATGCCAAGAAAGCTTGCGTAAAAAGATTTCAGGCTATGTCGAAGAAGTAAGGTGGTCATATCAAATTTTCGCTTTCAAGCTCATTAAAACTCCACAAACTCTGTGCAGTGTTGTACAACAGAAAACAAAAAAGCATTAAATCATAATTATTACTGACAATATTATTGCTGAGGTATAGTAAGGAATTTTCTTCGATTATTTAAAAAGTCCTATAAATGAAATCAAAATGTAACATTTTCCCTACATAATAAAGGATTACCTTTTTTTCTTAGTGTCCATGGACAGTGGATCTCTGTTAATGTCAGAGATTGTGGACATCCCTGATGATTCCTCCCCCTCTGAGGACTCCTGCCTCTTGGAGGTTGGGCTGAGAAACCAAGGGGAGAGGCGTAACAGGAATGCTAGTGAGGGTGGAGACGGAGGAGATGGTAGGGAGTATATTAACTTAGGTGGCCCACCGTCTCAAACACCAGAGAGTCCTCTGGCAGGAGGGCCAAGAGCCAGGCGATTCCTCAGAGGAGAGCGGTCCAACTCCTGCTCCTCACCCAGCACAGCCACCACCACATACAGGTGAGTGCAAACGCCCGATGCCGGGTTAAAATCAGAAGTTGAAACTGCAAACACATGCCAACATATGTTTTGGCATTATCCGGTTTTGTCATCCAGGTCTCCAGTGTTGCGGCGCCAGACCATCCTGGCTAGTAGCTGTTCCCAGCTGGAAGCAGTAGGGAGTTGCACCTCTCAACACCAATCCTCGATCCCAGAGATTCGAGTTCACCCCTCCACCCCTTCAGTCCAAGGAGCCATCCCAGCCTCTTCTGCTCCCCTTACCTCATCCTCCTCTGCTACCAGTGAGCAACCCCATCCGCACCAACCCCTGTATCTTCACCGGAGAGCTGGGAAGAATGAAAGAGATGGAGAGAATGTACAAAAAGACCGGGAAGGCTTCCTACGCCTTGTGAGGTCACACAGTGAGCCAGGTCTGGGCTCCTCAACTGAGACAGGTAAGTCAGACACCAACGTAAACACATGTCTTAAACTAGCTTTATAGATCCCATAACCTGTCTGAACTTACATTTCTCTAGTTGACTTTGGCTCTGGAAGCAGCAAGGCATCTATAGACACAGGTAAGAGCTCACTCCTATGGACCTTAAAGATGAGATAAACTTTATCAGGCAGTGTAATGTACAAATGTTCTTAGTTAAAGAGCTGAACCTTTGCTGCATTTCATCAGCACCTCTGTCATCCTTTCTTCCTCTTTACTTGAGATTGTCTAATTAGAAGGAGAAACCCCAAAAGAAATCATGTCTAAGTTGTTTTGATGAGACATAGCTCAGCTCATTTACCGCTAATTGCCCTCATTCATCAAAGCCTCTTAGCAACGACTGGAAACGTACGCTTCAGAGGAGACATGGAGATCTAGCCTTATGTGCACGTGATTTATGAAACTTTTCCAGAACATCAAAATTAGCAGTGATTTGATTACATATTGATAAATGACATCACTTTGTGGAAACAGTAATGTGCCTTCTTATCTGCATTTTCTTTTTCAAATGACAGACCCCAATGGATGGATGCTCAAGCAGCAAAGTCATGGATACAGTACGTCATGGAAAAATGCAATAATCCATGATTATCCATGATACAGGCCTTAATGTCACTATCACAGGCATAAGATTTTAGGTAGCCTAATTTATTATAATGGATTATTCCATCAGACACACTAAATAGTATGCTCTTTACTGTCTAGTAGAGCAGGGGGACAGTCTGGTACATTCTGTAATACCATGCAGCACTTCCTACAGTCTATATACACTATACCTCTTTGAATCATCAGCAGCAATATTTGTGTTTTTGCAGCTGTTTCATCTGCTTTTTCTATGCAGCAAAAGTCAGAATGTTTGTAATTTAGCTGTTAAATTTCAGTTATGTCTACCTGTATGTTGTTTCCCTCACTTCCCCCCTTTCTAAGTATATGTTAAGGTTGTTTTTCACCATTTTGTTTTTCTATCGGCTCAGAGCTTTATGGTTTGCAATTTTGTCTTGGACTCTGCCTACATCTTTATTTATATAGATTATACAGCAAGAATAAAAATATCAACACATATTGTACTGTACTGTGGAGGGATCTACAGTTTTCCTGTGGCATCTCGCCAATCAAACTGCAACTACTATATACTGCTGCAGTCACATTTTTTTTCTTTTTGTCTGCTGGTTGGGTAAAATTAGCTGAATGTCTAGAATGAACAGAGATCCTTATTTTAAATCAAGTAAATGGGCCTGCCCCTGGCAACTTTTCTAAGGTGTACCTTGCCTTTTGCCCTATGACAGCTGGGATAGGATGGGAGGATGGATAGATAGATAATTTATTCATACTTAGCCCCCTGCAGATCAGCATTATGCAGGTTGCTATAATGGTCTGCACAGCTCTGTGCCTGTGTCTGTTTTTTAAGGTTATTTTTGACTTGGCATTGGGCTTGTTTTGTCGCACAGACCTGGCAACTCTGCTGCTGGATCAGCTAAAAGGGTATTATAGCTCTGCATGTAACATTTTCTTTTTCTTCTTATGCAAAGGCCCATCCTCTGAAGCATGTCTGTTGCCCCGCACTTCTGTGCCTCCGGTTGCTGCTCTGCCCAGGAAAGGCACCATCAAACTAGCAGCCACGGGGGTGCAGGTCCCCTCCAAACCTGCACCCACTTCACCGTTACGTTTACCTAAAGACTGCCACCGTTCTCTCGGAGACCTTAAGGCAAGTCAAAAAAATTCTTGAAGGAAGTTACAGGAGCAGTAAGCTGGCAAATATGAATGGCTGTGCAGTCTGCTCATTCTCTGATCTCCTTGTGTTTCCGTCAGGTCACTCGGGTTCTGGTGGCTCGCTTCTTGCAGCGCTCCAAACGTAACCTGGCGCCCCCATCTGAGTATACTGGCAGCGCAGGGCAGGGACCTAAGAGAAGGAGTGGAGCTGAGGGTGCCAACCACTTGCCCTTGGAGCAGGTATAAAAAGAAGTCCTGATTACGCTGTTATGTCCCTTTGCAGCAAACCTTCTGCCCTTTCTCACAACTTCATAAAAATATCTTCAGGTGTTGCGAACGCCTTGGAGCACAAGCCGCGGACAAGCCAACCATCATTCCCATCATCCTCATCGACGCGGACATCACCATTCCCACAGTGACAGTCGTCACAACCGACACTACAGCAGCCGGGCGCCTGAAGGGATCCACCTGCGTAGCTGTGGAGATTTAAGCTTCTCCTCCTCAGCGTCACTGCGTCGATTAGTGACACCTCATGCACCACATGGGTCATCGGGAGCTCTCTACTCAGAGTCTGCACTGTGAAAAGAAGAGGAGAGTGAAGGAGGGGTGGAGGAGGAAAATAGGTGGCACGCAAGATGACAGGGCTGTAGGGGGAAATATCTAGAAGCCTATTGAGATATTGTCTTCCCTCCTTTGTCTCTTATTCACTTCCGTTTCTTGGAGCAAGCTGTGCAAATGGCCTTACTTAGTGGTGCTCTTTATCATGTGAACAACACCTTAGAGCTCCCTCACAGATCAACAGCAGTGCCGTGCTCTGTAGATGTTTATTTCTGATGGGCTCTCTTTAGAGAACCTATTGGCCAAGATCAACCTACCAGAAGCATCTTTTCTGCCACACCAATGAGCTCCTAACGCTGACTGGAAATGGAACTCAACTAGCATTCAGACAACTTACTTTTAATCTCAGTCTGTTACACAATGGGTTGCAATATGCTTCTGGCCCTTTTGTACATTGCTATTCATTCACGGGATCGCTCAGGTGAAGTGATCAAGGAAAGCTCTTACTTTGTCTTCCATTGATTAAACAAAATGCATCATCATATAGTCAGCTGAGTACAATGTAAGATAAACGGACAACACATGAGAAATGCTTTCACATTACTGAGTTGCTAATTTTGTGTTTTTCTAATTCAGTCACACTTTTTCCACCTACACGATGGCCTTCGAAAAATAAGGCAGCCAGCATTCAGACACTGACATTAATGCACGCCACAGACACATGCTCAGCCTGTGAAATGTACTCTCTGTGGGTGGCCCCTGGACACGGTCATTTCGTTTGCCCGTGCGCATGTTTTGCTACAACCGGCGATACAGCAGAAACCTTGTGCATTGAATCCTGACTGTCTGTGTAATTAAGTAACATGTCCTTCAGAATGTCTTTATCTGCATGTTTTGACTATGCTTCCTTTTTTTTCCTCCCCTTGCACCCAAGACCTGTGATAGTCGGCAGTTAAAATGTATTTGTTTTAATAGCTAGCTCTAAGGACAAGGATCTGCAGCACTCCCACAGGCTCCAAACATGCCTCTGTGTCCAATTTGATTTTAATCGAGTTTCAATATGTGACACTGGCTAAAGCAGCTTGATCCTGTAAGATAAATAGGTGTAACTTGTACTCCGATGATATGAAGAGTCTCTCACAGTAAATGTACAGATGAATTCATTATGTGGTCAGGCTTCACAAAATGTGTTAGCACATGTCCCTGTGGACTCTACGGGTTGCTGGTGGTTAGTTGAATGACAAAAAAAAAAAAAAGAAAATCTTCCAGATACTCTCATGACAGGGAATTTGTGATGGGTCTGGCAGCTCTGGGTACTGAATTTTGAAGTGTAATAATATATTTGTATCAGATTGGATTTCTTTTTTTCTTTAGAAAGACTTTCTGGTGTGCTCACCAAGTGATGATACTGAATACGTATCAGTAAAGGCACATTTTGGATACACTCATACGTATGTAACTAAGTTTAAAGATTTACACACATACACACTTACAGGCACATGCATACACCTATAAAGGCACTGAGCTGTGTTTCTACCTCCTGTCTTGCATAAAACATAATTTATTTCAAGAAATGTATATCTGTATTGCAGGCTTAACAGGACAGAGCCTTTAGACCTGAACAATAAATGTAATCTAAGTATGACACCTATTCCAGATTTTAAATGCAGTGTCAATGTATTTCATGAAATGAAATAAATGATAGACAAAATGCAGTGTTGTGTAAAAGTCTTCAACTCCTCATTTATTTATATTTTGCTAGTAAACTGTAAAGTAGCTTCAGTGTTTTATTGAAATATATGCAAACATAAATGGAAATACAGTGTATAAGGTCAATTTTAAAGCAGCTATTATTTAGCTAATATTAAATATACAACAGAGCCTGAACTCTCTTAGGCAAGATTTCTTATGTAGTCTTGATGGATTGTTGTCCAGGCTTCTAGAAGGACAATCAAATCCTTTCTTTGGGTGTTGGCTGCTTTTTCATTTAATTCTCTATCAACATGAAGCCACGATTCTTCAGTAATGTTAAGGTCTGGGCTCTGGGGAGGCCAGTCCTTGACTAATCGTGTGTGTGTTTTTTTTCCAGGTGTGCTTGTAATGCATTGGCAGTGTATTTGGGTTCACTGTCGTGCTGAAAAAATTACGTTTTTAACCAATCAGATACTTTCCAGATGGTATTGCATGGATCAAAAGACCTGTTTTCCAGATTCAGCTAAAGAAACAAGAAAAATACAATAAAACAAACAATAAAATAAAATAATATTTATAATAATAATAATAATAATAATAATAATAATAATCTCAAAATGGCCAGATACAATGACTGGAGTGAAAATGAATGAAAAAGTGGTTAGTGTCCAAGGAAAAACAAACCTTTAAAAAAGCTTCAGCTATTGCTCAAGATCACTTTAAAAAATTACTTGCTCCATGCAAGCAAAATAGAAAGAAATTAGGGGTGGCTCAAGACACTGTAAAATACCTATGTTGGTGGGATGTATATGAGTACAAAAATACAGTATAGAAATTATCTATGTATTGAATAGGATCATATAATTTTCTTATGTACTGTATACTACTGTGTACTATAATACAGTATAGAAATTTCTTCATTTCCTTTATCATACTCCTCTCTCCACTCTTGCCACTCCACTTAAGCTCCGCCTCTTCTCAAGTCCTATTGGTTAGCCATTGTGAAAGCCCATCCTGGTTCGATGCACCAAACCAATGAAACCCCTTAATGTCAAATGGAGCCTTTTAAAATCTCCGCCCATATTTAACCACTCGCAAGGAACACTGGGACATTTAGTTCGACTGCGGTGTAATAAAACAGACAGCAGCGCGACAGCAAACTACAGTCTGATATCCTGGTTTTAGGAGACGTTCACAGACTCCAGTTTGACAACAAGACTGAGAAAGTGAAGACCGGCATTTTATACTGTATTACATCGTGTAGTCTGGGATTACAGGGCGGTGTTATTATGGTGAGTAAATGCATTTGTATGAATAAGAAACATTTTCATTCGTTATGTTATAACTAGCCTAGAAGACAGAGTGAATGAAGGAAAACGATGTAAGCTAAAGTCAGCAAACGCTTCTTTTCATGATAACGGAACTAGCTAGCTAATAATAGTTTCTCTTAATCCACTCTGCCGGATAGACCATGGCCTAGTAGTGTTAAAGTAACCTGGTAGTGTTACAGTCACCTGGTTGATCCTCATCTGGAGCAACCATGTGATTTACCTTTACCTAAACGTTTGTTACTGGTCGGCACAATTGCACGGTTGAAGGGTAATGAGACGCTTGCTGAGCTGGGTCACCAGTGCCCATAAAATTATCCGGACCGTTTGGCTGACCGTGTCCCCCCTCAGGCCAAGAAACACCTCTCACCTGCTGTGCATCTCGTCTTTGCAGGGAGACAGAGTTTGCAATGGGACGCACAACAAGAAGGCTCTGCTTTCAGACCCTCAGCTGTTTGAAGACCAGTTTGAGGAGCTCGTCACAGAGCTCACAGAGAGAGACTTTACAGATCCCGTGCTGGCAGACGCATTGAAAAGACTGAGAGAGGTAAGTATGTATGACTGGTCTCTTGTTTCGTTTAGCAGACGGGGACAATGATATGTAGAGGTTCATATGTGTTTTTGTTTAAGGTTTTGGTATACAACACTCCTGGAGGAAAGAGGAACCGAGGCCTTTCTGTGATTGGCTCACTCAGGGAGCTTGTCCCGCCCTCCCAGCTTACCCAGGACACAGTGCAGCGGGCTCTGTTGGTCGGCTGGTGCATTGAACTGGTGAGGGTTTGGTATGGCATGCTAAATTAAAAGTCTGACAGTATTTCATTAATTTTTTTACCCATTAAAAGTCCGTGTCGGTCACAGGTGATTTTAATTCTGTTCCAACCTAATTAAGCATCAAGATGTTAAGCTGCTTTAAAAGATTGCACTACATAGTTATGACCTCCTTTAAAGTCTGCAGTCTTCAGTGGGGGCTTGGGACCACAATAATCAGCACAAACAATATTGTTACTATTTTAACCAATAAATTTACACATGTTAAATCGTGATTTATCTTTAATCATCGTTGAGGCTGGATTTTACTAAATTGACAGGAAGGTAGCTGGCATATGCAGGTCGTGTCTCTTTAAAACTTTCTCTCACGAGCAGACTCTTGACTGTAGCATTGACACTTTTCACAAGTGCTACGTTTTCTAATTTAGGTGTTGCCACTGTGTGTCTGATACTTGCAGCTTCAAGCATTTTTCCTCGTGGCAGATGACATCATGGATGGATCTGTCACTCGGAGAGGGCAACCCTGCTGGTACAAGAAGGTGAAACTTAATATATTCCAGAAAAAGAGACTAGTATGAGTTTGTGCTGTGGTTATTTTCCCACTTCCCTCTGGTTACCTATATAAATCCTACCTATTGGTTTGTTTGTTTTTTGTTTTTTTTAGGATGGAATAGGTCTGGATGCCATTAATGATTCCTTTCTGTTAGAGGGGTCGATCTACAGACTGCTTCGCAGATATTGCAGAGATCAGCCCTACTATGTTCACCTCCTGGAGCTGTTCAACGAAGTGGGTCTTCTTGGCTGAAAGTGTGCTTGTGCATCTGGCAGCAAATTAATCACTTTGTTCGTAAAATGTATGCAGTAACGGCTCTTAAAAGCCAACCGAGAGACTGCTGAAGAGGTTATGACTGTGGTTATGCATGATTTCACTCAAATGTCCAGCTTGAGCAATATATTATTACATAGTTAAATCCAGCTCAACACTTCATCGTCATCTTCCACATTGTCCACTGTCCACAAACTACTCCTCAGAAAATGCAAAACATCCATCAATCCATTTTCTTTACCGCTTATCCCGTTCGTGGCAGTGGGGAGGTGGCTGGAGCCTTTCCCAGCTGCCATAGAGGGAAGAGGAAAAAATGTCCTTTACAATATTTTCCTCAAGCCAACACTGTCATCTTGCTGATGTGTGTTTTGTTCAGCCAACCAATTTAATCAGCCTGCATATTTAGATTGTCATAAAAACGAACCACAAAATTTTCAACACAGTTTCCTAATTCTTTAATTAAAATGTCTCAAATGATTCATCAGCTGTCAAAATATTTGCATATTAAGTGACCGACCAGTTATTTCAGAAACTCAAGTACTTGCAAGTTTTTATTTACCCTGTGTGTTTTCTTCTTTCTTTTTCCCTCAGGTCACTTTCCAGACAGAACTCGGTCAGGCTCTGGATCTCATGACTGCTCCACCCAGACAAATTGACCTCAACAGATTCACCATCGAAAGGTAAGAAAGGGAGAGAGTGTTGAAAGATGACTGTTGTTTATTGCAATAAGTATTTATTTCTTTTTTCTTTTTCTTTTTTTGTCTTAAAGGTATAAAGCAATCGTAAAATACAAGACTGCCTTTTATTCATTTTACCTCCCAGTGGCAGCTGCAATGTATATGGTGAGTGTGTCAACTTCATGTTGCATAAAAATGGAGGTAAAATAATACAGCTTTAAAACACTCTTTGTACCTTTTTTCTTTTCCAGGCAGGAATCAACAGTGAAGAAGAGCACAGCAACGCCAAGCACATCTTACTTGAGATGGGGGAGTTCTTTCAAATACAAGTAGCTACTTTTCCTCATCATTGACCTTCATAGCATAATATTTCCCATTCGTTAGCTGCACGTGTTGCATAATACGCTGCTGACTATTCTGTTTTAATGACCATCTGATGTATTCTGTCACAGGATGATTACTTGGACTGTTACGGTGACCCTGCTGTGACAGGAAAGATTGGCACAGACATTCAGGACAACAAATGCAGCTGGCTGGTAGTGACAGCCTTGGAAATCATGACTCCTAAGCAGAGAGAAGAGCTAGAGGTTGGGCCTCATTAAATAAATGCTTCTCTTCTGATCACGTAAAATTAATAAATATGTGGCAGAGTTGGGTTGCTGCACATACTGTGCAGGAATTCCACTGTGTAGAATTTTGATTTTGATGATGCTTAGCTGTACGTGCCCTTGTTTTTTTTTATCCTTTAAATGTGCAATTTGTATGGTTGTTAGTTTTAAAACTTTTCTTTTTTAAATCAACTGATATAATGAGCAAAATAATAATAATATTAACAGTATTAATACATTATGTTGCAGAGAAAGTAGCAATCTCTCCATCTAGCCCTGTTCCTTACATTCTTGTAATATTAATTTGTAATTAAGGTGCTGATTTTGAGTTAACATAGCATCTCATCTAGAGAGAATTTTCATACGGACAAGAGAGTAACCACTGTTTGTGTATACCGTCGTTAGACTCTGCAGTAGGATAGAATAAACATCTAGATCTGCTGCCGGGCTAGCTTCATTATTCATGTCAGCTGGTTGCAGAAATTAGTCCTTGGCATCGCCAGATGTTGCTAGGGCCTCAGTCACATGCCATAGAGACCAGTCAACGGTTATACTCTATTGTCTGCTTGTTGTACAACAAGTTGAGATACATCCAACTATAACAAACTACACAGCAGCTTGATTTAGTGCTGGCAGTTATGCAGCTCTATGCTCTAAAGCTCGCATTGCTGGCTTGCGTCTTCTATAAGAAATCAATACTAGTTTCTGGTGGAGTAGTGGTTCAGCTCTGTTTGCGTCATATGACATAAAATTGCTAATCTTACCCTTAACTTTGCTTACTAGCCGATATTCAATGTTCTGGGCATCCAGAAAATTCCCCTGATGTATGTAATCATTGGTACAGTTTAAGTCAGTATTAAAACGTCTACACCTTTAATTCTTTGACGTCATCTGTTCCCACCTTGTTTAGACTCATGACTAGAGTCATTTGTTAGTGTTAACAAGTTCATTTTGATCTCCTCCTCAGGGATGTTATGGACAACATGATGAAGCCAGTGTGGAAAAGGTCAAAGCACTGTACAACAGCCTGCAGATTCCATCATTGTACCAAAAATATGAAGAGGAAAGCTACCAGCGCCTACAGAAACTCATCGCCAGCCACGCACAAAATCTTCCTCACTCTGTTTTCCTCAATTTTGCCCAAAAAATCTACAAGAGAAACAAGTGAGAGGGCTTGCTGCTTTGTAGAAAATATGTTAACAGCATCAAATACACAAGTCTGGTGACTCTTATGAATACGCACAATCAGGTCCTCTCTTATTTAAATAAAGTGTTTCAGGCTTCAGCAGTGTAACCCAGTCAGGACTTTGTTTAATAGACGATGTCCTCTGTCAGAGGAATCTGACTGATAGAAGGATAACTTTGGAGTGAATCACAAAGGGTCTGATTTAACTTCAGTGTTTGCCTGAACTGAGGAACACATGAGAGGGATGATAGGTTAATGTTTTTTTTGATTGCATAATAAATGGGTGAATGCTGATGGCAGAGGACAGATGATGAAAACTGACAAACTGTTCCATATGTTTTATAGTGTTTAAAGTCCGTACTAGCCAAGAATTTATTGCTTTTAATAAATAATATATAGTGTATCAACAAACATGGTTGTGTACATGTCATCTTTTTGTGTGGTGTTATGTTGTTTAAAGAGACAAAGGATTTTTTAGCACAGCTTTTCCAAACATCCTGGTTTTATTTTGTATGCTTACGTTATTTTACTTTCCTCACACAAATCAAAATTATTAGCCACCATGATGCTAATAGTCAATGGTGTGTCCAATTTGCAGCCTGTAGTCAGTTGTTCTAGTTTTCACGAAGCCTCACATACGTCTGAGCAATCTCAGCCCAGCTCTCAAGCTCCTCCAGATTTGATGGTCTTCTGGCATGGACCTCGGTCTTCCCGACAGATTTTCAAAGTCAGGGCTTTGTGCAGACCAGTCTGTAATGTTCACTTTGGCCTTCTGGAAGCAGTTCTTCAACAGAGGCAACAAATGTTTTAAGTCACTTTCACCTTGGAAAACAAAGCGATGACTGCTTGAGGTTTTCTTTCAGAATCTTCACATATCCTTATTTCTTTGTGATTCCTTCCACTTTCATGAGATTCCCAATTCCAAATGCACTGAAGCATCCCCGCAGCATTGTACCCCCAATACCTTGTTTCACTGTAGGGAGGGTGTTCTTTGGGTTGTATTTCTCTCCCTTCTTTCTCCAAACATAAGCAGCATCCCTGCTCTAGTTTCAGCTCATCTGAGGAAAGCACTCAGCATACTTAACATATTTTAGTCTGACTTCAAAATTTCTCGCAGTTTTTTTTTCCAGAGTGTTTGAAATCTTTTGCTTCCTATGTCTGCGAGACTTGGTCTGTATTGTGTGGCTCCCTTTGAATTTCTTGATGACACTTCTCACTCCAGTTCTTGACACTTGGATACACTGTGATAACGTTTTACATCCATCTACTTCTTTGTGAGCATGAATAATTCTTTTTCTCGACTCATAACTGATATCTTCTGTTTTTGGCATGATTTTTACTCAAGTGACGGCTCAAACCCTTGCTGACATTTTTATACTGTGTTTAACTTGGAGGATAACCGTCAGCTTTAGCTTTGAGCACTACAAAATTATAGCATGTCATTGCACAGCAGTGGTTCATGATATACCTCAGTAAAAAGATCCGTTTTTCAGCGGGCTAATAATTTTGGTCATGGTATTTTTTTCTGAAATAATTTTGTTATTATGTACAAATAGAAATTATTTTGTGTGTGTGTGTGTGTGTGTGTGTGTGGGTGTGTGTGTGTTGGGAGGGGATAATAATTTTGTCATTTTCTATATTTATTTAAATTGCAGTTAAACGCAATTAAATATGACCTTTTTTTATATGAGTTAATTTTCTGTTAAAATAATCACCAAATGCATAACTCATGATAATTGGGGGTGAACACTTGAGACTCATAATTTTAAGGAGGCAAAGCTAATAAGGACTATAGATTAACTGAATGTGATGATAAGGCGAGGGGTAAGGGGTGCGGTTTGATCGGGGGAGGTGGGGGGATTGCTGGACGCTCGCGAGAAGACAGATGCTGAGGCTGTTCGAGATTCACATTCTCACGGACTGGGGATGTGAGAGAGCCCGACGAGATGGAGACCTTCATCCATCTTTATCTGAATGTGAGTCAAGTGCATTTTTATCAGCTCTATCGTGCATGTAGATGTCTTTCAAGCGAACCTGCATGAGACGATCGGGTAAGAAAATCCTCCTCTTACCCCCCTGAGACTGCGTAGGATAAGACAATAAATTCCTCTGTTCGCGGTGGCATTTGGCGGATTAGATAGCTTTGCGTAAATACGCAAATAACTGTTTTGTCTGTTCTAATTGTAGTGTGAAAATGATGGTTTTTGTCTGAGTTATAATAGGGGCGTATGGGCCCGTTTATCAGAGCGATGCGGGTTGGAGGTACTCCCCTCCTCCCTCCTCCACCCATCCACCCCTGTCTCCATCAGCTCTGTGGGATCAATAAATACAGGGTTAAACTCTGAGCACAGGACGGATTGCATTACATATGACGGTATGCTGTGTTTTATATTTTATTTCAAGGCTTAGTTTGCTAAGGGCCATCCCGACGGAGGCCCAGCAGTGTAAACAGGCACTCCAGTGATTTATATTCTTCAGTGATGTGAAGGGCACTGTGGAGGAATATATGAGCAATAGCCTTCAGTAGATGGGCTTTTAAAAAGCAGACTGGGTGTTGTTCTCTACCGCTGAATGATTATTTCATGCTCCACTTAAATGTGCATTATGTTCAGCCATCACTTTAGGTATGTGTGTTTTCTTTGTTATTTACGATTTGTTTCTTTTCATCCAGATTTCCATGAATATCATAGCCCAGTGAAGATGAGCATAACTGATGACAGTTATCAGACTATAAATTAGTTGACAATTATTATTACAAGGAGAATCATTTCATGTGTGTGGGTGGGTGTTTGAATAGTTGGGTGTTGTGTGAAACCAGCAGATGAAAGGAGCCGTGCAGGTATCTTGCAGAAGCACTGCATACAAATAGAGAAGCTCTAAAAGTATCTATTTAGCTGCAAGATTGCAGGAATTAAGTATTAGAAATTTTGTATGGAAGACACCACCTTCTGTATTACAGTATTATCACCGTTTGCATCATCTCACCATTATGACAATGTAATTTTTTGTTTATGTGGATATTATTATTCCCAGGGACGCTGGAGCTTACCGCAGATATTGTAGGGTTCACTCTGGACAGGTGCCCAGATCTGAATAATATTTTTGATCATATTAATAGTCATTTTAAGCCCTAACATATAAAAAGACATTTTATATGTTAGGGCTACATTTTTCCAAACAGATGAGTCCCAGCTGTGGTCTTTAGATGTCTCAGTACCTACCATAGTACCTCTAAATCTTATTCCTAAGGTTAACTCTAAAGCTGTCAGAATATTTAATTTTTGGCTTTTAAAAATAATTCTGCTAGTCTAAATAATAGAGCTACTTTTAGCTGCTCTTTTATTCTCAAGGGGCCGACACAGTGAGTAGCTCTTCATGTTTAATTTGGCAGATTTCCTTCCAGGATCAAACCGGAAATCTTTCATTTTTTAGGCAAAGATGTAAACCACTACCACATTAGAGAACCAGTTTGCCAGTATAAAAAAAGTCTAAAAAATTATTTGCATTTTTTCTCAAGAAAAAGTCCCTTTGATTTGTATCCACAGCATATGGTCAGGGCTTATCAATGATGACTAAGACCTCACAGGGTTAAATGATTATTTGATTATGACTCTTGCTGATTCACTTTCAGTGAAATTGACTGCTGGAGAGGCTGTGGGATGGAAAGAGCAAATTTTTTCCATATATTTTTGATGATAGGACAGAGTGGCATTCGGATATCTAGTTTTCAAATCTTATATTTAAGTACCATCACGCCGGCTTATCTATTTTTATCAAACCTGCATGTCTGTAATGATCCTGGTTGATCTGCATGTGTTAGCAGATTTTTTTGACTTCCTGCAGGAAAAACTAACCCTTATTTGACCTGTTTAAGATGAATATATGTGATAAATGCTTGAAAGGATGGAGTAAATAATAATAAAAATTCAAACAATGTAAACCAGACTTTGTGTGAAAGTGTACAGTTATAATTTAACACCCTGTTACACAGCAGTGTAATCTGCTGCACCTGGTTTTAAATATTTTATTTGTTTGTTTGTTTGTTTTTTACTTTTGGTTGGTTTTGCATTTATTGTTTGGATTGGTATGCTCACCTTTAATACTAAAAGAAAAATTCCCACCTCAACACACACACACACACACAGAGGAATTAAAATTAACTACTAAGAGTTCTCAACGTATTTATTTTAAGGGGCAATGCTTGACAATGTGCTACTCTAACTGTGAGTCACAGTGTGTGACTTCCCGGGCTGTGATAATTACAGAACAGAAAACCCCCAAAAGCAGTTGCCTTTTAATGAATAGTCTCGATGATGGGTTCGCTTCAAAGCTTAAACCTAATATGAAAACATGTGTAGAGTAAGAAATCGCTCTGTGATGAGCAGAAGCTGCTCATATTTGTTATTCACTGTGTGTCTTCTTTGATGTTACAGGATCTCGGGAGTCACGCCAAGATGTGACTGTCACGGCGCGTCATAGTTTGGAGGCTCTACAATACTTGTTTCCATAGCAACAGAAATATCAGAATATCCAAAAAAGTCCCATTCCCACAATGCAGTCCTCTCAGCCGCCGAAACCACGGCGCTTTGACGTCAGCAGGCGGACCAATAACTTAGCTGCACCAAAGTCTCACGGCCCTGGGTTTCAGAGGGAGGATAAAAACATGAACACAATCACCACGCCGTCCCCACGCCGGGCCACCAAGGGCCCCACCGCTCCCTCCAGGACCAGAGTGGCCGTACAGCCTCGAGCTCCAGTAAGCCAGTCCAGGTTAAGCTCACAGAAACAGGGTTCTACTGTCTCTAAACTAGCTAAACCCAAACCCAAGAATGCCCGTGCATCTGCAGCAACTCAAATTGTACCTGCAGCGGATCCGCCTCCTCCGCTTCCCTCAGTTCTTCCTGTTGACCCGAACTGCAACGAGCCGAGCCTCCCGTGTCTATGCTGTGATGGCCGATCCCCGCAGGACAACAACAGCATGTTCAACCACAACCACAACAACAACAACACCATCTCCCTCAGACATCAACTGCAGCTACCGCCTCCACCGGCTCCGATGCCCCTGAGGCAGGATGGGACCGGGGCCAAGGAGCAGGCACAGGCAAAGGCCCAGATGGAAATTTCTGCCTGCCCTGCTGCCAGTCTGGAAAATGAAGAGAAGATTTCAGATGAAAACACTGAAGTAGACAATAAGAAAAATGCAAAGGTGGAGGAAGATGATGAGGAAGAGAGCAGCGGGGATATTGAGATTGACGATGAAGAGGAAGATAACAATGACGATGACGATGAAGATGATGACACCCTGGTCCCCTCGTGCTGCGACTGTCCCCCCTCCCTCCTGGAGTTCTCGCTCTCCTCTTCTACCTCCTCTTCCTCCACTTCCATTAGCTCCTGTTCTGATCTGGAGTCTGACTGTGCCGATCAATCTGCCTCCATCTGCTCTTCCCAAGATCAAGACAATCTGTCCGTCTCTCTTTCCTCCAAAGACCACTCTCTCCCACAAGGCCCTGATAGCAAGCCTCCTGCTCGCTCACCTCCATCCCTCCCTCTGAACCGAAATCCCTTCTGTTTAACATCTCATTCCCCGAGTCCACCTTGCTCCCCAGATGAGGGTTACCCTTCTGCGCTTGACACACCTTCCCCTGACTACTTAGGAGTCAAAGATGATTCTGAGGTCACCAAATTAGGCTTGCTTGACTTTCTAGAATCGGTCGGAGAATTTGGGAAAATGGAGCGGTTCAGCCAGGTGATCCAAGTGGTTCGCTGGGATCTGGACGGGGAACAGCACTGGGATGTTCTGCGGGATCACTTAGATCACCTGGATCGTTTGGAAAAGGTGAACAGGGAAGTAAAACTGGCCTACATCGCCAGACTCCACGAGAAGGGACTTGATCTTGGAGATCTGGATGAGCAGGACCTTTCGGATGTCATGGATGAAATGGGCAACATTGACATTCCCTGGAAGCTGTATAAAACACATGATGGAACGATGGGAGAATCTCAGGAGTTTTCGGATGCTGGGGTCGACTTAACCGCTCCGTCAGACTGTGAAGATCCCCTCGTTCCAGATTCCCTCACACCTTCCCCTGTTGAACCGCCACCTAGACCCCCAAAACCTCCAGCGCGACATGCCAGCGTGAGCTCGGACCTCCACACCTACATAAATATCAGCAGAGAGACCACCTCCATCGCTGTTTCCACCTCTCCTACATTGTCTACCTTCTCACCTAACTCCTCATCCCCCACATTCACCACTTTTAGGTGTGAGAAATCCCTACCTTCATCTCCACCATCCATTCCTCCTCTCCCTGCTTCTAAGCCAGTTCCTTACCTCACTCTGTATACCACCCCTTCTCCACCTCCCTCTATCCCCACCCCAACACCTCCTATCCCTCCACCTCGAAAGCGACACCTCGCACGGAAGGAAGCGCAGCGCCTCGCGGCTCTTCAAGCCGAACAGGAAAAGACCCCCATGTCCCTCCCCCCACCTACCACCCGCCCCCCCCCACTCCCTCCTCCACCTGTTATCTCAGTCTCCTCTTCCTCTCCTCCTGCCATACCACCTCCACCTGCGCTGCCTCCTCCGCCATCCTTCCACGCATTGGATGTAGAGATTCGGAAACTGCTCATGCTTGCTGGACTTACCCAAGCCGAGCTCCTCAAACTCAGCCCTGAGCTTGGTGTCTGTGTCGGGGGGTTAGAAGACGAGGGAGATGGAGATAATTTCATGAAACCTAAATCTCTGGAGTCACAAGAGTTCAGTCTGCGGTACAGAGAAGAGGAAAGTGAGCCTGACACACAGCTGGTGGCCAGAGATCAATGGATGGGCACTGAAAAGTTGGAGGGAGATCATAAAGCAGATATAGCTGAAGAAGACAAAAAGAAAGAGGAGGTCAGAGACACACAGAGAACAACGTCATTTACTGAGATGGCAAGGAGAAGGAAGAAAAACACTGGCTTGGCATTCGACCAGTACTACAGTTTAAGCAATATATATGAAGATAAAGCAAAGAATGTGAGCTTTGGGGCTTCCCGTTATTCTGCTGAGCCACCAGAGTCACCGCCGCCTCCTCCTCCCCCTCGCCCTCTGCCACCCATTCCTCCATCTTTGCCATCCCTCAAAGTCAGCACTCTGCCCGCCAACTCTGAACAACCTGAGCGTTTTGATTGGCTGATAGCATTCACACCTGAGTGTGAAGCCCCACCACAGCTGCCACCCCTAGAAAAGAGAAAGGCATATGTGGAAACCCAAAAGAAGCCCAATTCGTCAGGTACCTCTCCAGGGTCAGCTCCAAAGGTCACAACCTTTAAAGAGTTGCGTTTCCGCAACAAGAGCGCCTCTCCACCGACTAAGGTGATCATTGAGCCTGATCCTGACCCCACAATAATCACTCCAGATCCAGATATACTCTACAACTTAAAGTGGAGGAAACACAAGGAGGGAAGTGATGGCAGCCAGTGGGAGTACACCTCTCAGGCTCAGGCCCTCTTCATGCAGCCGCCGCCAGCCCTCACCTCAATGGCTGCTCTGCAGGAAATGCTCCAGAGAGCTGATAAAGAGGGGGGGCAACTAGAGTTGTGCCCATCACAGAAGATTGGCTGCTCAGTCAGTGACAGCAGCCTGTGGACCTTGGACAGAGAGTGGGAGGGGGAAGAAATTAAGAAGGAAGAAAAAGAAGGGAAGGACAAACAAAAGGAGGAGGTGGAGGTGAGAGGACAAGCTGATGGAGGACGGACTTTTGAATCAAGAACTTCAGGTGAGTGTGATTTTAATGGTAGTAAATTGGAAGTTATATTCAATTACACAAAGTACATTCCTGCCTGTGCATGTGCATAGAAGAAAGTAAACACACAAAAATAAGTCAGAGCAAATTGGATGACAGAACAGATCTGGGACGGGCAGATGATGGAGAGGAACAGATGGGGAAAAGGCACACTCACAGTCGTCTTGCTCAGTTCTTCAGTGATGCACAAATAATATCCTTTGACATTACAATGAAAAGAAACAGAAAGCCAAGGGAAATGAAAAAAAAAAGTACACTCATTTGTGGAAATGATAAATGGAGCCACGGAAGAGAGATGGAGTGGGAACATGAGTCACCAAAAAGGATGATGCAATGATGTGATGGCAGGGGATAAACAGGGTGATTTTAGATAGGAGAGTAAGAAATGTGAACACAACAGTAAGAGATGGAAGAATATAGTGAGGCTAGTGAAGGTAATATGAGGAGAAAGGGGAGGTTGGAAACTTTCCAGCCAGTATTTCCTGTACGGGTTATCAGCGTGTGATGTCATCACAGACTTATTCAATTATTCATCCACTCTTCAGATTGAGGGGGAGAGGAATAATGGAGCTCACTACCTTCCTCACTTTAAATCTGACTTTTTCCGTTTCCTGTTTTTGTTTTTTTCTTTCTTTGTGGGCATCCTGAAATATTTTCCTTCTCCCCTCTCTCTCTGCTTCTTTAATAGTTTTGAATCCCAGTTTTGGGACATTTATGTGCTTTTTACTTATGCTGTCTCCACCCCAACACCCCACCCTTTGCTCCCTGGAGCAGCACAGATAGCTCAGATCAGGTTACATAGCTCATATGGTCCTACATTAGGCTACATTAAAACTAAGTTGTTCATGTACAGCAGGGTATTTAAAACCAAGACTGGGTTATTTTTTCTAAATGATTTATAGGTTAAAAATTACACTGGATTATTTTGCAAAAGTTTCAGATCTTTTCTCAAAACCACTGCAGCGAGGTAGGTTTGGGGGGGATAGGTGTATACACCTTTAAGAGCTGAAGGGGTGGATCTTAGTACATGGACCAATTACTGTGAGCCAGGGTCAGAAAACTAGGAAGTATCATGTATTTATTGCAGTTCAGACACAGCTGAAGTCTAACAAAGGTATGGTTGCTTTCTAGCTCCTTTTTTAGTTTAAGGTAAATACAGTGTAACGAGAGTCGTGGTGCCACTCTGAATTTCCACAAAGGCGGGCCTGATGATTGAGCAGAAAGGAACAGAAATCTGTTATCTGCTGACTGACTCAGCAGTACAGTTTTTGCTGTACTGGTGGAGAAGGGAGGGGTGGTGGGGAAGAATGGAGAGAGAGATAGAAACTAAAAGCAGAGAGTGAGAGAGAAGGTGATCCAGAGGTGATGACAGCACGCACTGCAGTAAAGTACAAAACGTTTAGCAACACCAGTCACTGACTGTGGTTATCACTCATAACTCTCAGGTGTCAAACAGAAATCTGATGTCACAAAGAAACCGTGGATTCTTAACACATGTTGTAGTAGGATGACTCTTCAGGAATGGCATTTTAATTATGATGAATTAAGCGAGTGAATGACAGACCGAGTCCTTCTACCGTGCAGCTGTGAGACTGCTCCGTAATTATTCTTTTACAGCCTCCGTGTCATTTCCTGTCATGTCAGACCCCTCCTAAGCGAAAGACTGTGTTTATTGCTCTTCATAAATCAGCTCCATTGACTTCCATGCACCGTCGGTGTGTAACTGTCAATCAGACGTTTGACTGGAATAAATACTGCATGGTGTTTTGAAGATGACTGCTAGAATACACATGTGCATTTTTTCTCTCAACAGACACTAACATGTTCTGCATCTCTCTCTCCTTCCCATTTCTTTGCCACCTCTTTCTTACTTTTATCTTCCTTGTTTTTCTCACTTATCCATCCCGTTTGGTTTGTTTCCATTCGGTTGTCTCCATTTTGGCATCATCGCTCCCTCATTACCATTTATGCTTGTGCGCTCTGCCCTCTCCATCCGAACTCCTGCACTTTTTGGCCTTGTTCTCCCTTTGAACTAAGCAGTTTCCTCACCCCCGCTCTCCCTCGCCCAGTCCTCCCAACCCTACTTCCTCCACACCGCTATCCCTTCCTTTCGCCCAGGCTACTGTTACTCCCACCCCCTTGCAGATCCCAGGCCCCGCAGTCATGTAGGCCAAGGGCCCACAGACACACACAGAAACACACGGTGGACCCCTGCTGTCCGCTCAGCTTGTATCCACAGAGATGAATCGAGCTCTGTTATAAGCTCTGGGTTTAAAGATGAATCCCCGGCTGCTTTTGGTGTAGAGTCTCCACGTGACTGTGGGGATAGGTTTAAGCAAAACACACATTCAGCTTACCAATATAACAGCGATCCCAAAACCAATGAAAGGGACTTTGCAACTGACTCAATCTGCAATCTTGACTCCCTTTACCAAAGTGATTCAGAGAAGCAGAATGATGCCAACGCCGTGTCTGTTAGCAGCACCGCTGAAGCTCCAGGTTGCACCACACCGTATAAGAATATTGATGTTATGATGATGTATTCAAACAGCATCGGTGCTAGGGATTCGATGTATTCAGAGAAGCGCTCACTCTCACACACAGACCAGGACAGCATCAAGGCTAGGACATCCAAAGATCTCCCTCCCCTCCCCACCTATTACCTGTACCACCCTAAGAACTGCCCTCTTCACAGGGGGGCTCCCCCCCGCCTCTCTCCTATCGGAGCCCTCTCCCCTCCCCATCGCTCCGGAGCACCCCCTCCCGGTGCAGCAGGCTCCTCCCTCAGCTCCCCGCTTTTCCCCCGCTCGCACACCTTGCCTGCCCTCGCTGCACCCCTCTACTATCCAAACCTCTACCCTCCTATACCGCCCAGGGCGCCCCCCCTACCCCCAAAACTCTACCAGGCTCCTCTGCAGTCACGCGTGGCGAGTAAGATCTCTCTCTCTCTCTCTTTCCTTCTCTCTCTCCATACATCTTACACTTTCTGTCCTTGTCTGACATCTCGCTTGCATGTCTGTCTGTCTCTCTGTCTGTCTCTATTTCTGTCTCTCTTCTCTCGTCTGGATGTGGTGGCCTACACGCTTGTGTCACCTATGGCCCCGGGGGTTTGCAGATTTGAAAGAACTAGGTAACTGTAGCTGTTTTATATATCAGAAGGCGCGTCCCTGCAGGCCATCTGATACGTCTTATCTGCTCTGTCCTTTCAAATCTGCAAAGGGCCTTCAGAAGGGTAACAGCTGTTTCTGTCACAAGGTGTCTAGAGTCACTCTCATCACTGTCTCTCTCTCTCTGTCTGTCTTTCTTCACCTGTCTGTCTCTTTGTCCCGATGTTGTTCTTGTCGTCTTTTTGTTTTTGCATGGTGTACCCACACAGACACGTGCATTTCATGCAAAGCGAACCTTAAGTAGCTGCTTGGTGATGATGTGACGCTAATAAATAAATAAAGTTTTCATTTTTATTTGTTCTGTGTTCGGTTAAGATCCACGGCATCCTGTTCATTGTACACATTTGCATTTATCGATCTAGTTTATATAAATACATTTATATAAACAGCAAAATGTACTTTACACCTACCCTTTGCACATGGATGTACTTTCTTCTGACCTGGTTCTTGTGGTAGTTCCTACACTTGTTTGTTCCTAGCTCTGCAGTTCCTCCGTGTATGCCTATATTAAATATGTGAGTATTTGTATAACTGTGTTTGTGTGAGTTGAGGGTAATTGCATGGGATCCTGTTTAGCCCTGAAGCAGACAAAAAGTTGTGTTCACAGATCCAGTTGTGAAAACCTCATCACAGTAATCCTACAGGATGTGCTCGCTCACTGTTTGTCGTCAGCAGTAACGACTGCTTCCATCTGCTTCTATCTGGCTTCTTCATTGCTTAACTGCTCCTGCTAATAATGCTAATATTTTAGTTGTTTTGTTTCTTTTGGTGGTGATTCATTTTTTTTAAGTTTGTTAATTTGTATTTTTTTTTAACACTTGCATACAAAGTAATTGCAATATATATTTATTTGGGGTTTTGTTTACCATCGCTGTCAGCTGTTCGCAGTGTCTCATTCGCTGGCTCTGTGCTGAAGACAGACACACCCTGGATGGGCGAGGATGTGAAGCATCCAATGAGAGGTCTTGGCCTATCCTCTCTGTGCCTACAGGAAAAGAAAGGTGGGATTGAATGCACGTGTGCAGGATGTGCGTTTGTTTGTCTGTGCACGCTCTTCTAACCAGCTGTTGCTTTTACCTTTTTTTTTTTACACCCGGTTCTCCTCTCTAGCCCTGGTAGGCGCAGTTAGTGTGGCAGTGGAAGCCATATTGGCCCAGTTCAGTTCTTCAAGGACTGTGGTTCAGAAGGTCAGTACCTGCTGGTTTGATGACAGTAGCTAGGACTGTGTGCTTTTTCATTTGTTAGTCACCCTTTATAATCTATGTTTTTTTGGCTAAACGTCATGGTGTATTAAATTCATTGTTTACCTTCAAAAATATTTCCCCTCTTCCTTCTTGTTTTGACTATTGTGTGCCTTCCTCCAGTCTTCCTCAGTTAACAGGGTACTAGAGTATCTTAAGATAACCCAGTTTCTTAGTCACAAGAATTTCTTTGTCAACTTGCTGCTCACTCACCACCCAGATCATCCCTCATTACATCATGTTGATCATCACCACACAATCCCCCTTTTCCACCCCTCCCTCTCTCTTTGAGTCATCCTTTTCATCTTCTTCTCCAATCGCTGCACATCTTCCTCCTCACCAAACACCTTTTTTTTTTCCCCCAAACCGTGCTCCCTTCCTTTCTTCTCCTCTCCTCAGGCCTTATCAGGAGACAGCGCTATAAATCCATCACTGGGCCGTCTGGTGCTGCAGTGCCTCTGCCCCGCCCTCCACAGCTTGCTGACTGATGGCTTGAAACCCTACCAGAGTGACCTGATTGCAGGCAGAAGGCCAAACTCTGCTTGGAGTCTGGTCCAGGCTTCAACCAGGGCAGGTAGCATACCATGCATCATAGCCGTGGATATTAAAAATCAGATATTATCCTGTTGTTCCTCTTGAGGTTTGGTTTCCTGGTTGATAGTGATAAACTCTGCAATTCGTCTGTCTCCACTTTTCTCCCACATCAGTCAATACTTGTTGATTTTATCGTCTAAAATGCTGAATAAAGTGAACACCAGGACACAGATATTGATTGGCCTACGAGTGCCAAGCTTCACAGCAATTTTTCACTCACTTCTGTAAGGTCCTTCATTGATCTTTCTCTCTCTCTCTCTGTGCATTTTATCCTCTTCCTCCCAACCGATCTTCCAAGGTCCTAAAACTCATGCCTTGTTCAGTCTGCAAGTTCGAGTTGGAGAGCTACCCCAGCTCAGACAGAGCAAACACAGGTTCAACGCATTCCTCCTCGGCCTACTGAAGTAAGCAGTGGCTATTAACAATCCTTGATCTCCACTGACGACTCATTTAAGAGCACATTATTCATTTTATTATTGCACTCATAAGGCCAGATTTCCTAATGGTTCTGCGCAACCACAAAACCCTTTTGTGACATTCATTTTACCTCAAATTGCAGTAAATTGAACATAGAAAAAAGACTTGTTATATTTTGTGCCTGGTGTGGTTGTGATAGTTGCATTAGCAGTGTTCAATTATTTGGAATGACAGGATACCAGTGCGAGTACGTAATGACATGGGTGGATGGGTCAAAATTGTGAGTGTGGTGTAAAAAGTTTGGCTACATCCTGTAACTCTTCGCTCGGTCTTAACTCTGCACGCCTAGATCTGAGCTCCACATATTTGTGGTCCGTAGCAATACTGGTATTTTGATGAAGTGGAGCCTAACTTAACCGAACTGAAGTGAACTGAAGGAGGAGAGTCCTGATGTTAAGTAGGCAACAGAGTTATATTTTAGAGTGGGCTGATGGTTTTCAGTGTTTCAGGCATTTAGTCTCATTTCAGTTTATTTATTTATTTTTGCTTCTCTCTATCAGAGCTATTACATACCATATTGGAATGTGGAGCTGAAATGAAAATGGGATCTTTGTTAATGTGTTAGAAAAATGTCTTAATCTTACAATATGTAATATTGACTGAAATAGATATTTACCACTTCATACAGCCTGCAGGAAACAAAAAAGCAGATCATGCACTTACATAGTGGCACAGTAACAGTATCTTCAATAAGACACCGACAATAGTGATTTGTGTTCTCCTACACATAGTGCAGGTCAGCTGTTACACATAGTTTGTAGTAACGCAGCTCTCGTCTGCGCTCCACCTGAGTCTCAGTCCTCAGGTTCACACTCAGTCTTCAGTCATTTCTAACAGTGGAGTTCAACCTTATATTAAAGATATTGTCTCTCCTCCAACTGCTTGTCATTTTCCTGAATTCTCTCACTGTTTTCAGAGAGAAACACTTGAGTAAAACCTGTACTTGCACTGTATTACTACACCCTCATCGAGGCTGCTTGTTTTTAACCTGCTAATTTGTGCTGCTCTTGCAGAATGCTGAAATCAACTGCCTGCATTCTTGTTTATAAATTAGCACATTGTTAGTAGATCACCCACATAACTTTCCACTCCCATGGGTGCATTTTTGCATTTGGTAATTTGCTCCACTTAGTAAATCCGGCCTAAACTGCATAATAATTTCTGTGCACGTATCTTCTTTGTATCCTCGTTACTCATCTTCTTTCTGTTTTTGTCTCGTAGTACCAAGCTTCTTGACTTCTGGCTGTCTTACCTTCAGTCTTGCAGTGGTAAGTTTTCCTCTCTTCTAGCAGTTGTTGCAGTTATGAGCAGGGTGCAGTTTGCCAGGGTGGGGATGCAAATGCAGGGGATTTTTCCCTCTCTGATGAATGAATGAAATAAACTCAGAGTATCAGGAGACCGCTTGCCTGATCAGTGACTTCAGAATTTCCTGCAAAGGTGAGCTCCACAGCAGCTGCTGTGACGGGCTGATTGAGAAGAGCAGTCACGCGTTCATGTAAAAAGAACCTGTCCACAGTTCAAAAGTTAGAGCAGGTGATTTGCGACACTGTAAGACGAGGTTACAGAAGAAAACAGGAAAATGTTGAGAGAGAAAGGGGGAAGACACTCAGCAAAGGGCTGTGGGTCAGACTAAACCTGTGCCACCGCACACTGACCATAGGGTATGTGGTCACCTGCTGAGCACCCAGACTCATTTTTACACATTTTTTAACTCTCAAACTCGAAGATCTCCAATTGATTCAGTAAATGAATCATCCAGAGAGAAGGAAAGCGAAGCACTTCAGATGACGCGGGAAAGCAGAAAAAGTCTGTCATCAAAGCAGGCTGTTTTCTTGATGTAGGTATATGCTATACAGGACTAATTAATATTTTTCAAATGACCAGCATTTTGTTCTGTTGAAATTTGTACATATTTCTTTTAAAATATTGAAGCTTAATGGCAAAATACTATTAATTGGATTTGGGATTTTATTCTTGCATGTCAAACTTTTTATACAGCTGCGTTTGATTGAGAGGTAAACATTAATATTTCTCTAGAGACTGTTAATATTCCTCATATTAATTTCATTGAAAAAAATTCATGACAATATTCTTGTAAAAGCTGTGGACATGTGTTTAAGTCCTGAATTTGTTTAGTTGGGTTCTGTAAACGTTACATTGACAGCAGCGATAAATGCCATTATTTTCATGTCGTGGTGCAAATCTGGTTACAAGCATAAATGTAAATACTGAAACTGACCTCTCTCATGCGCTCTCTCTTTCCTCAGATGTGCTGGAGACCTATTACCACCCCACCTCTTTTATGCGTCTGTCGCAGACCGCCTGCCAGCCTCTGTTTGAGGAGCTGCTCCTTGTGTTGCAGCCTCTGAGCCTGCTCACCTTCAACCTCGACCTGCTCTTCCAGCACCACCATTTAGAGCCAGAGAGTCACAGGCCAGAGATCCCCAGCCCTCCCTTTCCAGATCCTGGATCCCAGCTTTCAACAAAGGAGACAGCAATAAATGGGTCTCAATCCATAACTCCAGACAGCAGATACAGTGAAACCCTCTCAGAAGTAGACTTTGGAAGCCCAGATCATCAGGCAGCTAAAGATGCTAAATCATCACCTGTGACTAATTCAGAAAATGGAGGATCGGGAGCATCAACAGATACCAGTTTTGGACCCATAAAGGCTTCAGTCACTCATGAAGAGACGAGTCCTCAACTGTTGTGGGTCCAGGAAAAAGAAATTGAAGATTTGCCTCCTCCTAACGTTGAGGAAGACAGCCTCGCTCAGCAGGCAGGACAGGTAGCCACAACTGTTCAACTCCTCTGCCTTTGTATTCAATGATGATTGTGTGATTATGCAGAAATTAATTTATCTGTTTTTTTTTATTTACAGGTAATTCAACAGGGATGGGGTGCTGTGGTGCGCTGGGGAGGCCGACTGAGTCAGAATCTGGCTGAGTTGAGCCTCTCTGCAGTGAAGAAGGATGAGATGAACACAGATCTGCCAGATCTCCAGGCTCAGGCAGGAAGCGACTACACTCCAGTCAGCGGTAGTACTCAGGTTCCCTGGGGTCTGGGCCGGCTCTTTGGAGCCTCCAAAACTCCCACCAGCCCGACAAGTCACACACAACCAACCAGGTCAGTCATTAAATATGTAATAGTTATTATGTAGTCTAGACTACAGAAATTGGTTTCACTGATAATCAAATCCTCTGTTGAATAAATTAAATCAGCTTCTGAAGACAATTGTGTGTGACTCATGCCTGTTTGTAATTTTCCAAGTTTCTGTAATTTTCCTCAGACGTCCCTCTCAGTGGTTTGCACCTGGTGTCACTGCATTGACCCGAATGGTGAGCAGCAGCTCCACACCAATGCTGAGAAAGATCCCCGAGACTCTGGGAGAGACCGGATCAGAGTCCGAGAAAGATGTCGACACACTGGAGATGAAGGACAAACCCAGACCACTCAGGTACAGCAGACATAAAGTGATGGCAATTAATGGATGAGGAGCAATGACACAGCATTGCTGTTTTCTCACAGTTACTGTTGCAAGCGCTGATTCTGTTTCCAAGTTTTAAATACATTTATATGACCTATATTGGCCTTTATAATGTAGACCAGGGGTGTCCAACTCCAGTCCTTGAGAGCTACTGTCCTGCAGCTTTTAGATGCGTCCCTACTCCAACATAGCTGAATCAAATGGTTGGATTATCTCTTCAGCACGCCATCAAGTTTGGCAAAGGCCTGATAACAAGCCATTCATTTGATTGAGGTGTGTCGGAGCAAGGATGCGTCTAAAAGCTGCAGGACAGTAGCTGTCGAGGACTGGAGTTGGACATCTCTCATCTGAGAAGCCCCATTGTTTACACGCCTGTGAGAAAACAATTGACCCGTGATATCAGTAAGTTGTCCCAATGATTTTATGGTCTCAATCGCTGGTTTCAAGTCAAATTTTACATTTCCATCCAGAGTAAATTAGATGATAAGGTTTGTCTGCCTTGTGAGTGTACAGTGTCCTCTATTTTTCACCCAGATTTCCCTTCTCTGGTTTCAAAAGACTAACATGGTCACAGTGGGTGACACAGTTATTTTTATGTCTTTTCTTTTGCAAATCAATATTTTTCCCCACTGATAAGGGCGGCAGGGGTTATACCAGAGACACCAGAATAGCTGCTGTTATCATTTTGAAGTCTTGTAAACGGTGACTCATCCCGTCTGACATCATACGCTGACGTTACTCTTTGTGGCTGGTGTAAACGTCGATCACTGCGGCTGAGACAGTGTCTTCTGTCCCAGGTCAGTGCGAACGCTGTGTGACCACGCTGGATCCGGTTCCGAGCTCAGCTTCCGCAAAGGGGAGGAGCTCGTGGTGTTAGGAGGCGTCGATCAAGACTGGATTCGCTGTCGTCAGGGAGACCAAGAGGGGCTGGTACCTATTGGCTACACCTCTCTCATCATGTGACCATAACTGCTGCACTTAATCAACACTAAAAAATCAATAAATAATTATAAAGTATATATATATATATATTTTAGGTGAGTATTGAGAGGTTATGGTGAGGCTGCACTACTCTGAAAGGGATATTTCACACAGGCTCGGTTACAGTTTGAGTTAAGGGCATAACACCATCTGTTGTGCTTTATGTGCATCAGAGGCAATCTGCAGCCCCCCCTCCTCCTGTTATGAACATATTGGAGCTTTTCCCATCACAATCATTTCAGTTTGGTAGCGTTCAACTAATAGATTTTAGCAGCAGGAATTGAGCAGATGGTGCGAAATAATGACTCGACTCAAACTTGGATCATTTCAAACCAGAAGACCTTTGATCCTCGAGTGAATTATCCCTTCAAATGCCTTTTTTCTCCATTTCCGCCTTGCTTGCCGGCCGCTGATCTGAAAGCGATCGCCAAAATTCTTTGCAGTCTCCCACACTCGAGTGCGTTCAAATCAGCGGCTATCTGTCGCGAGGAGGCGGCGGTCGACAGCCTGGCTGCAGGTCGTCGAGTGGGGAAAGCATGTTGGAGTAGTGGGCCGTAGCTCCTGTTGCATACTGCGTAGTAATGTAGTGAACTGTAGCTGTGTAGACCCGTTCTATTGACCTTTTACCCTTATTGACCTCTCATCTTTCTCACCTGGTTTATGTGTGTTTGACATGTTTCTGCTACTGTATTTGACTGTATAAATATACATATAAAAAATATATATATATAAATATATAGCTATATAAAACGAGATTGATATTACCAAGACAGATAGAAAGGTAGATAAATATAAGAAAGCAGCAGCTTAAGGCTGCAGCCGTATTGATGGAGTGATTATTCATCTTTACATTTGCAACAACACGAAGCGGATGTCATACATGCAAAAACAAATGAATATGTGTTTATTTTAAGTATGCAATCCAGTATCTTCCCTATTGTGCGCTTTATGTATTGCCATTGTCATCATATTCATAACATGATTAAATTTAGCTCATACCTTTTAAACTCTGTATGCACTGTAATGTACCACGAATGCTCTGAATGAAAACATCTTAGATATCCCACAAAGTTATAGATGACAGCGACCTGTAGCCAGAATCTCACAGAGCCTCCGTGGGTTTTAGCAAAAACCCTCACAAAAGTCTGCCCCGCTCTTTCTCGGCACTGTCTGAATTTCAAATGAACGCGGTGAGAAAAACCCCAGATGTGATGTCGATTCATTAATGCTACAAGTCTGTAGGTTTGGTGGCTGGTCTTCACCTCGTACCTCAGCTTTTGTATTTATCTTAACCCCATGTTTGCCGATCATAATCATTGATATTAATGGTAGTGGTAGCAGTGGAAGTGATTTGTTTGTTTTGTTGTTGCTTAAATGAAAAGAAAAAAACCCTGTTGTTTTGTGTCACATAATTATTAGTTATCTGTATCTATGACTATGCATATATTTAAATGTGCAACTAGAAGTGTGTTTAGTTTGTTATAAAGTCAATTTTAATTTGATGTTATCATGCAAGAGGAAATCGGAAGCATAAAACGATAAGTGCTTAAATTAAAAAAAGAAAAAATTGAAAATAAAGGAGCGTGATTTTTAAGTGGCCAGGAAAGGCTAACGCTAAAGGACCTCTATTCAATCAGCAGGAAAGTTCCATTGCTATTGATCAATCAGGGAAAAGATCAGTTCTGCAGAGTTTCAGTGTAGCATGCGATTACTGGCAACAGTCCAGTAGCATTAACTTAAACCAGTGTCATAACTCATTATCAGGAAAAAAATGCCAACACAAGTGATTAAAAGAAATAAAAGAAACAAAGTCTAGATACAGATAAAATATCAGTAGACACGTTTAGTTTGTTTCTTTCCGATGTGAGATTACAAATGCATTTGTTTAAAAGCTATTTATTTATGGGATGTATTATTTATTGATCTTGAGGTTTCTGAAAGGAATAGCTCGCTAATTATCCGGGTTTTTCGTGTGCGAAAATGCACGCATGGCCGTGTGTATGTGCGTGTATATGAAGTGAAAGCAGAGATGAGTGCGAGCACTTCTTTGTGTCAGCGCATCCTGCACTTTCACTTGTGTGTGTGAGTGACAGTTAGTTCTGTTCCTCCCTCTCCTCCTCTCTGGTGTCATGTAGCCCGTAGACATCCCGTTGTCCTACTGTTGTGTATAGAGTGCCCCTCTAGTGTCAGTCACTGTTCAGCTCCTGCATGTGCTTGTTTGTAAATACACCAAATAAAATATGTATAAACCAAACATGATCACCTGTTGGAGTCATTTTTTTTCACTATAGTTCATGTAAAATCCCCTATTAAGCCAGAACCATAGCCCTATACTGAAGAGAACCTGTTTTTGTGTTACAATGGCCCATGCTCGAAGTAAACATGCTAAAGTTTAAAATAATGAGATTATTTTATGTGGAGGTAGTGAATGAGCCATAATCTCAGTTTAGTCAGGTTTTTCTGGATCTTTCTTGGATCTTCATGTTGTCATGGAGAGGGGATGCTCTTAATTAAGATATCTCAGGGACACGACTCTGACTGTGAGGACAGCAGTCCGTCTAAACAAGGTCCAGTGTAAGATAAATAAGGATTGTTTTGAACTATGAGCCATGCACTTTGCATGTTTCTTAATATCGATTACATTTCATTTATTTGTTGATGTCTGAAATGTGCAAGATTACAGAGGAAATGAGGAAAGCTCACAATGTAGTATCCTGTAAAAAAACAACAACAACAACCAAAAAAACCCCAAAACTCTTTTAAGCTCCTGAGAAATCATAATCTTCCCACTTTATTTACTCAGATCAAGATCTCTGGGTGTCTTTTGGACGTTCTGAAGGGCAGAAAGAGGAGAAAACATCTCCAGGGCGAGCTGCAGCCCTCCCCCATCTTGTAACCGTTTCTGTGGTAGCGTCCTCCATTGTGGGTCATTATGGAGGACAACACATTGTGAGATATACAATCTAACGCCACTAGATAGCACTGTTAGCTCAAGCTGATTAACATCAACTTGTGCTAACCCCCGTCCCCTTATAGTACACAAAGCAAGAAGGAGGTCTTTAAGCTGAGACACCACGAGCTTTCAGGGTTTAGTACTAGTAGACATAAAATGCTTTTATTATTATGGATACAGAGGCAAAAAGTTTGAGCTGACATTCTATGGCGTTGAGTTATCACTGTTTTTTTCGTTTGTTTGTTTTTTTTAAGCACATTATCAGAGGCAACAGGCAAAGGTTACATGTCATGCAAACTAGATAAATAACTCTTTACGTGTACCTTTGCTATAAAGTTAATCATCCACTGGCAATAATGTAGTGCTCTTAGTTTAAAAAAGGAAAGAGGGAAAAATATACATACAGTATGTAAACAGTCAAAGAAATTGCACTTTCTTGGCTTGTTATTAGAAGCCACACTACTGAAAGAGAGCAGAAATGTAACACTGGAAAAACTAAGTCACTGTCACTGATTGTCTGACCAAAAACAAAAGTAACGCTCAGCTAAAAAAAATCAAATAAAAACAACCAATAAAAGAAAACCCAAACAAACCAAACAGACAAGTTATGTCCTACAAAAAAACAAAACAAAATAAATCATATACAATCATAGTCAACTTTAAGGAAAAATGTCTGATATATTGGTCAGCTGTATAGTTTCTTAAAAACATCTTAGTAAAATGAAAGGTTTATTAACTTTCATGTATAATCCAGACTGTATTGTGTATCATACTAATTTTACACGCTACTGCTGACAGAAAGAAAACAGGTCTCTCGATGTACTGTACATTCACACGTAACTAAACGCTTATGTTACTTCCAATAAGTGGATTAGCCCGATGTTCCTAAGATGAGAACAAACTACTTTGCATCTGTACAGAAAAATGACCTCCGATCCTCAAATATTCACAACTTTTTTTTGTTTTTTTTTTGTTTTGTTTTTCTTAAAAAGGAAGTTCTTATATAGTCCTTATCAGAGGAGATATTGCTTTTAAAGACTGCATGAGTTCGCTTAGGTACGTACACAAGACAACATGGCACTTCTACAGAGCATTTGGGGCAAATCGATTCTCATTCCCTTTCCGCTCTCCTTCCTCCCTCCTGCCGAGGACATTCTGATTGTCAATGCTCTGAAGCAAAGAGTGAAACATTCTCAAAGGCAGTCTGAAGTAAACAAAAACACTTTTTACACGTCCACCTCTCCTCCCTCAGAAGCAATACTGAAAATAGTTAACAATAAACATTCCTATCGTGAATATATTTCGTCCATTCCTTTTAGCGGACACGACTCGAGCTGTCTTTTTTTTTCTCCAAAAAATAACTTCTTTCTTAAAACCTCATTAGAAATTCTCTTGCAGCGATGCCAAAATTCCTATCACTAAGCCCACCCCCCTCCCCTGCCTATTCACTGGTACATAGCAGACACTGTCTTGGTAAAGTGAAGAAAACCCCCTAACACTGTCTCAACAGCTTTTAACTGGCTCACGTCTCCTCTCGTGTCATTTTCCCAAAGGTGCAATGTGACTTTGAAAGCTTAACAACTAAATGAGCGTTCAATTTTGACCTACTTAGGGCCCAGGCTACATTTTGTATTGCTCTGGGCAGCCTGCGAGCTCCTCGTCTCTTGGAAACGTCGGAGCTGAAATGCTGAGTACCATATAAGTCCATATCCAAACTCCCCTGCAATGTCCGTCTTTCCCAAATTTGCTTAAGGTGCTGAAGTAAGAGCAATCAAAGTGTACAGTATGTGTGTGTTTATAGTGTGTCCACTCAGCATACATACAGTCTTTAGTGTGCTTGTTCAATCAGCACTAGTGCAAATTCATTTCAGCTGGTCTGTTTCTTTCTTTCTTTCTTTTTCTTTCTTTCTTTCATACGGGACAGTCTATCTCTGTTTCTCTCATCCCTCACCGCTCGGACAAAAGATGTGTTGCCATGGTTTCATCCTTGATGTGGATGCCCTTCAGAAAACTAGGTTCAACACACTCATCTGTCAGCGTTTGAGATGTCTTTCTTTTGCATTTTCAGCTGGTATAATTCACCAGATCTCGTCTCCTTTTTCTCGCTTCTTCTCTGCGGGACTGCCATTGTTAACAGCAGCGTTGTGACATCAGTTCATCTGTCCAGTGGTGGGTCCTGGTCCCTTTCTCAGAGTGGTCCCACCTACACAAAAGAAAAGATACTGTCAGCTAAATAGTACACATACTTCTGGCTTCTGCTTCAGCGGCAGACGCTTCACTTACCCCCTCTTTTTAGCTTATGAATGCTGCAGGTTCAAAAGTAAATCATTCAGCCGTTTCCTCCTCTGTTCTCTGCTGCAAACTTCTCCTTCCCCTTGTTTTTCTTCCTCTCCCTCCTCCTCATGTCTGCTGTGGGTTTTGGTGGGCTGGAGTGAACAAGTATGCACAGTTAATTTCAAAAGCAGATTTTTTATCCTTGTGGAATTTTTGCATTGTTAAAATATATATATATATATTTAATGTTTGTAGATTTGTTGACTCACACAGGGGCTGGCAGTGAACGAGCTGGAGGTGTCCTGACTTTGGTGGGGGGGGTCACTGCTGATAACCGTCACTTCCACCCCCACTGGATGATCTGAGGGTCAAAGGCCAAAGAGTTTTCTGTATGTTAGTGAAGGCGACGTAGGAGGGAATGAAAACTGCGCTGGTTTCTTTTACAGAAATGTCTGTAATTATGCAAGTGTCCTTATTTCCCCTTGATTTCTATCTGCAATCAGTCATGGAGTCTTTGATGGAAACTGTGTGTGGTTTCACTGTTAATGGGGAAAGTTGATGCCTGCTGGGTTCTTGGACACCAGCGGTGGATGACAGAAATGGGGAAACATTTCTGCAGGCTGAATTCTGTGGTTGGAAAACCACTTAGTTTTTGTTGCTGAGTATGATCTGCAGAGACAAGCCAGTTGTGAGGACGGCGGGCTGTACGGC
This sequence comes from Pelmatolapia mariae, assembly GCF_036321145.2. Taxonomy (NCBI): domain Eukaryota; kingdom Metazoa; phylum Chordata; class Actinopteri; order Cichliformes; family Cichlidae; genus Pelmatolapia; species Pelmatolapia mariae. The sequence continues at coordinate 57,955,354 of NC_086236.1, forward strand.
ACACACGTACACATACATGCACACGTGGAGGAAAAGACACAACACAAGACGCCGAAAGAAGTCTGCACGGTAAAAATGAAAATGTATAGAGTTTAAACCACATACACGGGGGCATACACGAACACCTACAGAAACAAAAACTAACACACACACTTGCTTCATGGACCTGACTTGATGTGGCTGTCGTCCCCATTGGCTCCTTCACAGGACAGATGTCGTGAGTCGCCCTCCTCTCCCTCTCCCTCTGCGTCTCGTTCTCTCTCCCTCTCTATTCTCATCCGGATTTGTCTGTCTCTCACCAGCTCCCAGTTCCTCACAAGGAACACATGGTGCTTCACCACAAAGCTCCTGGCCCGGCACAAATGGAGAAAAATTAACTGCTGACATTAGTTCAATAATATCGCAACAAATAGTTTAATGTGAAACGCGAATCGCCGTGTACTTTCCATACCTCTCGTTGCTGGTCAAAGGCTCCATGTCGAGGTGCGGGAACAAGCTGGTAATGTCACTGGAGCTCTCCTCCTTTACAATAAATGCAGAGACGCGCGTAAGCTTCGGGACAGATTATTGCAAAAACATTCATCACTGGAATCAAATAACCACGAGCCACAAAAAACTCACCGCTGTCTGCTGAGATGATGCAGTCCTCTCTTTCAGCCGGCCTGAGTGAATCAGAGAGAAAGAAACACGGTAAGAAAGAAATGATCCGGCAAGTCAGCTAAACCTGACGACATCTAACAACTGCTGTAACACTGTAATAGCGGCAACTCACAGTAACGCCGCTTCCTCTTCAGGGGGACAGCAGGCTGCCGGTGAAGCTGTAACCAAACAACATGAAAGTTAGATCCAAGCACATTTTTTTAAAAGCTCGTGCCCTGCAAACTCTGATCTGGTGTGACTGTACCTGGTTGTGCTGCCAGAGCCACATCACATCATAGGGCAGCTGGAAATGAATTCTTTTTAGCCTCAGGTACTTCCCTGAAGAAGATAAAGTGAGCTTAGCTGCATTACTACAATAACATAGTACACACTAGCAGTGTTTACATTTTCTTATATACTCACCGACATGGATGGGAGCAGGTAAAAGGCTGTACTCGTTCTCCCCTGGCGTGTACTCCATGTTCTCTTTGCAGTTCTTCTGGGTTTGGGAGGGGGGGCTAGGAAAGATGCATAATAAATATTTAAACAAACAAACAAAAAATAAAAAACAGATAACGGAAAAAACCCCCATTATAATAGTTTGTTTATGGATTCAGTCAACTCACTCTGTAGTTTTGTAATCATCAGAATAAAGACCTGCCCTCAGGAATTTCTTCCTGGGAGGACCATCGGCCTTTTCCTCTCTTTGGATGGTTACCGGTTGGGACGGAGCCTGGTCGACGTCTGACTGGCTAAAACATTCAGGGAGGGCGTCGCACTCGGATTTATCCTCAGCGACACTAAAAAGGAAAGCACGAAGAGAGAGATAGAATGATAGAGAGGGAAAAGAAAGAGAGAAAGGCACTGGTTTAGCACACAGTGCTGAAAACGATGGGTTAATAGGACAGTAGTGAGTGGTTGTATTGAATTTTCAAGTCAACCAGCTCAGGTGTTTACCTCTGATGACAGGGCGAGTGACTGTGTTTTCTCTTCCGTCCTCTCTTCCTCTTGGCCTGCAGCTCCGACTCCGTCACCTGCTGCGCCGTGTCGCCTCCTCCCCTGTCTCTCTCTGGCAGTCTTTCTTCTGTTCTCCCTCCCACTTCTCTCTCATCTCTGACGTGGCTGTGTCCTGGCAAGATTTCAGGTGAGGACATGGACGGCGTTGCAGATAAGTGTGCGGGGGAGGACACAGAGGAGGGCAGCGGGTGCTTCCTGGGCCGTCCTGGCCTTCTTTTGTTCTTCAGCGCCGCGCTGTCTGACGTTGGCACACTTTTCTGCTGCCCTCGGCTTCTCGAGTCACCTTGTAAACCTGAAGTCATCGAAATAACAAGAGGGAGGGGGGGGATCGGGGTTGTGTGTGTGTGTGTGGGGGGGGGGGAGTGGGAGGCATGAGGGGAGGGTGGGGTGTAAGTGGCGGAGAGGAAATGAGACAGATGTGGATCTGTGATTGAGCCGGCAGGAGGTGTGAGGTGAGGCCAGTCTAGGCTGAGTCATGCACATAGGCCGCACATTAGGTGAGTCACAACATTTCCTCTGACCATTTCACTTCTGGGAAACACATTAAAAAGTGATTTATGCACGCCACAAAAAACAAGGAAAAGAAAAACAGACATAAACACGGTGCATCATGCATACTTTTTCAGTGAGCATGCACAAATATGCACTAAGCACACTATTTATTTTTACAAATTCGGTTACTGTGAAATACAACCCCAGAAAGCTCAGCAGCTACAGACGGTGAACGGATGTCAAATGTATTCCTCCGCTTGCAAAAACATTTTTCCTTTGCCCCCCGTCTGACCTCTGTGCTATTCCTTTATCCATCTCTCTGAGGTCATTCGTCTTTTTGTTCCATTTTCCACTGCCAGTGACAAGACTGACCACTCTTTCCTTATTGGATTTTTCCAAGTCAAATAGGCCTTGTTGGCCAGCAGTGAGGGATAGGCCAATCTTTAAATAGCCAATCTGGTGGTTAACTAATGACTGTTCTCACTGGGTAGCCCTAGGCTGCAACAGCGTGTGGTTCACTGCCGACCAGGAAGATTTCAAAGATTTTCTGGCAGATTCCCATCAAGACGCTGCTCTCCTGCTATAACACTTTATAAAAATTCCAGCAGATAGTGGTTGCTGAGAGGCTGTGTGTTTGTGTCAGGCACGTCTCTTGCACAGCAGAGAGAGTCTGAAATTAGCTATAAAAAGAATGGAGTCTGATTTCCTCTCAAACACCCTCCAGGCTTTTGATGCGTGGCTTAACAACACCTGAGAAAAAGCAGCGCTGTCCCTATACTGGGGACACTACTGGTAGCACAGTTTCATCTCCACATTGCACAAATATAAAAATCTGTCATACCGTGCAAGTGGAAAGAAGCTCTTGGCATAAATCTTATTCACTCAGCTAGCTGTCATGATTTTCTCGCTGCTGTCATATTTCAGTGGTAGGTACATTTGATGATAGATTCCCTGCTTTATCTAGATTACTGTCAGTATCCTATATATTCATATTCTCCGCCGTTGACACAGTAGCAGAACACAACAGCCTATTCACAAAACTCAAAATGCTCTCAGTGGAGATTTCTGTAGCATTCATCAGCACAGAGTTACGCTGTCATGCGATCACAGCCTCGCCCTGATCGATCGGGTGAAAGCAAAGACTTGTCAGAGATCAAATCATTCATGCACCCTCACCTGCGTCTCTCCTCTCTGTCCACGCCGGTTCGTCTCTCCTCCACGACCTCTCTACACTTCCTTGATTCCTAATGGCCAATCCACTCCTCAGACCCCTCCCTCCTGTTGCCATGGCAGCAGACGTGAACAGGTTGGTGTGTGTCGGCGATGGGGACGTCCTGTACAGGTGCGACTCTTGAACATCCTCGTCACCATCTTCGTCCTCGCCGTCTGACGCGATCAGTCTTCCTGCATGCTGGTCTCCGGTGAAGCCTCTCCAGCTGGGGATTGAGTTTCCGAACGCTGTAGCTCCCAGACTCCCAAATTTCGCCCAGCTCTGACCCAAGCCGCCCCATCCTCCTCCGAATGAAGACAGGTGAGAGGATCCCAGCCCCAGTGACGTGAGCGAAGTGTGTTTGTACCTGTCTGCGGACGATGACGATGAGGCAGCGGCAGCAGCGACAGCGGAAAAGGAATCATTTCCATTCTCACGCAACCAAGTTGATTCTTTACCCAGCATGCTCCCTGTTCCCCTTGCCCCTTTCCTTCCTCCTTCTCCTTGCCCCAAAACGAACCCCAACCTTGACTTTGAGCAGGCCAACCCCTCTCGTTCCACTCCATCTTCCTCCTCGTCCTCGTGTATCTCCTCCTCCTCGTCCACGTCTCGTTCGCAGTGCCTGTGACGATGTTTATGTTTGTGTTTGTGTTCGCTCCTCCCGCAGCCGTAAGAGAAGCCGGATGTGAACCCTGAGCCGAGGTGTGGCCGTCCTCCACTGCCTACCCCGATATCCCCTTCAATTTCCCCTCCTAAAGCTCCCTCCCTCAGCAGCCTACTCCTCCGCCTGTGGAACCTAGGTGGATTAAGGAGAAAGTGGGCGTGGTGGGGCTGATGGGGGGCATACTGGTGGGGAGATGGAAGCGTGTAGGAGGGGAGGTGGTGGTAAAGTGTTGTGGTTGTGGGATAGCTGTTGTAGAAGCCCATATTCTCAATGGTCTCCTGAAACTTTGAAGGGCAGCCGCATTGCCTGCGGTCTGGCTTTCTGTTGCAGTGGCAAGGGTAGAAAGGCTGCGGGGAGAACGTGGGATTAGCAGAGAAAGATGAGGGGTGAGGAGAGTAGAAGCCATTTAGATTGATCCTGAAAATGTTGGAGCGGTGGGAATGAGAGGAGGAATGATGTCGCCTTCCTCCGGCAGCATTTGCACTCCCATCAAAGCCCTGTCCCAGTCCTGTCCTCGCCCAACTACGCCGTCCGATATGTACCTCGCTGAACTGACTGATTAAATCTTCAAGTTCGGCCAGAAACTCTGGGTCCTGCATGTGCAGCTGCTGGTGCTTCTTCTTGTGTTTATTTTTCTGTCTCTTCAGTGCATTGTGCCCAACACAGGAATAATAGTCCGAATGAGTGCACTTGTTGTGTCCTGGACAGGGGCAGGGACACAAGCAGGTACAGGAAGGAGAACAATCGTAATCCCTGCGCCTGTGTCGATGTCGGTCTCTGTGCCGCTCCATGGTATTTGAGTTGGCCATGGGATTGGTGTGTCTGGGGATGTGAGACAGAGGCGAAGAGACTGGAGAGGGACAGTCCATGATGGAAGAAAGGTGCCTTTGACCACCTAGAATCGCTCCTGACCCCTGACCCATCCTCAGCACGCCCCGAGGTCCCCTCATCTCCCCTCGCTCAGATACGCTGTTGTTGTCTGTTCCAATCCCGCTGTCGCTGGGCAGGGTCTCTTCACTATGTGATTCACTCCTCGGGGACGGGGTGGCCTCTTTCAGGTGGCCAGGAGAGCCAGGTGTGTGATGCAGTGGAGGGGTGGGGCAAGAGAGCTTACATGAAGACTGGTGAAAGGGGAAGTGATGCCTTCCCTGACATGGACAGCTCTTCTTCACAAAGGGAGAGAGCGATGAGGAGGAGGGAGGACGGGGGGAGGTACAGGAGGAGGATGGGGAGGGGAGAGAGAAGGGGTGAGGAAAAAGTAGGGAGGACGTTGGTTCTGCGAGGCTGCCCTCACTGTAAGGACTCTGGGCCCCGCTGGAGTGAGTAAGAGATGGGGAGGGAAACGGGTGAGACGGAGGAGGCTGGGGTTGGTTAGTGGAGAAGAGAGAAGTTTCCGAGGGACTGGTAAACAGAGAGGAGTGAGTGGAGTTCTGGGAGTTTGAATTTAGGTTAGCGGTTTGGGATTTAGGCTTGCGTCCTCGCCTCTTGCCCATGTAGATGGTCCCCCTCTTGCTCACATTGATCTGAGGGCCTAGCTTACTCCCAAAGGAAGAGGACAGGGCTGAGAGTGTGTGTACTGTTGTAGCCTCTATCGATTTACACATTCTCTGAGAAGTCTCACCATCTGCTGCCTCTCCTGCCCTTCCTTCCTTTCCTAAATACCCAGACAGCATTACTTTGTGAAATCTCCTCTTCTTTCTTTTCTTCATCTCATTAATCAGCCTCCTGATCTTTAGCTGCCTGTTTCCCTTTTCAGGGGGGTGAAAATCTTTACCACTCACTGTATGATCAGCGTGATTTAGTGCATCTCCACTCGCCTCCTCGGGGAAAGGTCGTTTGGGAGGCCGGCCACGCTTCTTGGGGCTGGATTTAGACTGAGCCGCACACTGCAGTATTGCACTTGGCTCCAGCACAGGGGCTTTCGGAACTCCGTCACAGCCCCGGAGAGGCACCTCAGTTGGGATATCGTTTGGTGTAAGCTGAGGGGGAGGTTCGTCTAAACTAGAGCTGTAGGATTTAGGACGACCCCTTTTTCGGACCGTGTTTATGGGGTTTCTGGAAGAAGGGGGGCTGGATTCTGATGTGGGGTGATTCTGCTTTGGGGTTGGAGGTTTGGTTGCAGAAGACACTGGGGAGGAGCTGCTGGTTAGGGAGCCAGAGGTTGCTGGGTGTGACTCATCACTCTGCTGAATAGTGGCTTTGGCAGGAAGGGACGTCTTGGTGTTCTGGGTGAAACTCAGCAAAGGATTTTGTAGTGAATCAGAAGGGGCTTCCTGATTTTCCACTCTCTGAGCCCGGTGCACCAGCTTGGTCCAGCTGGGCCTTCGGGCTTTACGTTTTTTGAGCGGTCGGCTATCCTGCTCTTGTGGGGAAGAAGGGGGAGAAATGGGAGAATGGGCAGAAGGCGTGGGCACAGGGGGAGGAGCAGAAGAGGAGGGGTGGCTTGGAGGCACTGTTGAATGTCTTGAGACGTCCTGTTCTTTTGATTTACTGGTGTCACCTGTTGTTGTTGCTGCCTCAGCTTGTTTAACTGACTTACAACTGTCATCTGTCTTCTCCTTCTCATCTGGTCTGCTTGTATTCACTAATTTGCAGGTTTTATCTAGCTTGCCGTTGTCAGCTGTTTCCCCACATTTTGCACTGTTATCCTCTATTCTTTGTCTGTCTGGGCTGAGCTTATCCCTCTTTTTCTCAACCTTTCCTCTGTCACTCTTTAGATCATCCTTCCGTATATCATCACTTCTATGTCGTTCATCCTTTTCTTTGCCATGTCTCGATTTCCCATCCTTCCCTTTTTCCTTTTTCTTCTTCTTACCCTCCTCCTTTCTGCCCTCGTTTTTTGCTTTATCAGCCTCCAGCCTATCTCGCTTCGACTTCTTGTCTTTGCGTTTCTCTTTTTTCGCTTTTCTCTCTTTCTCTCTCTTTTTCTCCAGTGGGTGCTCTACAGAGGGATCATGACCTTGGGATTGGACAGAGAGTTCCACAGCGGGGGATGACTGCGGTTTTGGGGTAATTGAGGGAGATTCCGGCCTGCTCTTATTGGAAAGGCTAAGTTCTTTATGGGAACCAGTGGAGACTGGAGGTCTTGTTGAAGAGTCCATGGAAGAAGTAGAGGTGGAAGTGCTGTGTTTTCCAACTTTGACTTTGGATGAAGTAGGAGTGCCAAGAATGTTAGAGGAGCCTTTCCCATTGGACAGGCCCTTCTGTTTGGTTGTCTGTACCAAACCATTATGCTTCTTGGAGGTGTTTTCGTCATTCCTGGTTTCCAGTGGAGACTGCGTCTGGATGCATGGGCTGGAAGGAGTAGTTGAAGCTGCCTGGTCTGTTGTGGGTGAGCAGGGTTTGGGTCCTGCAAGGACGGGCTGGCCATTGACACTCTGAGATTTGTCTTTCTTCACTCTCTCAGATGAATTCACCTCTGTCTTATCGGCCAGCTTGATAGGAACCTGAGAGATGAAAAAAAGAGAAAAAAGAAAGAAAAAAAAAAGCAAATCTCTGTCATAGGCATCTTTTAGTTTGCTGTCAACAACAGTGACGGACAATGAAAAAGAGACAGTAACTGAAATTCTTTTGTTATTGTTCCCCCATTAAAAAGGACAGTGAAGATAAAAACGACTCAATCAAGCAGAGAAACGAGGGCACACTGAGGAGTAGAGAGTGGAAACAGGAATGGGGTTGACAAAGAGAGGAGAAATACAAAGGCAGAGAAACGGAGAGGAAGGGAGTGGGACAGGGACAGAGGGGGAGTGAAAGATAAATGAGAGCAGGTAGAGAAAAGAGGGGATGTAAAAATAGAAGAGAGGGACAGATATAGAGAGCCAAGCAGAGACAGAAAGAGAGGGAGAGAAAGCCTTGCTATTGGTGGCTATAAATTGCCACTAATACAGATGAGAAGGCTTGACATTTCATACTTGTTCTGTAATTTTGGTATGCTGTAGCTTGAGTGGCGTTTGTGCAGCTAAAGCTATAAGCTTTCCCTTGGGTGATTGTCATAAGGACTGATGGGCCAGTGTCTGTAATAACTCCAAGTGGTTGCCGTGCTGTTGTCCTATTTATAGGTCTGTTTTTTAAAATGCACTGCTTGAGTTTCAGGATTGAGACAATGGCTATTAGATAGATATTACAAGTGAGCTCAATGCTGGGTGATTTTGCACCACATCAAAGACTCTATGAGAATGGTGGGTAACTGTAAAAAGCCTAAACAAAGCACAAAGGTGCCATTTTTCAAGCTAACTTCAGCTAATTGCAGATTTATTCAGATTCAGATCAACTTTATTAATCCCCCAAAAAAGGGCAATCTGTTGGCAGATGACATGAGGAACGCTGCACATATGTGAGGCACACTGTCCTTGTCCTTAACTTACCTGTTTGGCAGACTTCGTCCCTTGGCTGGTTACGACAGGGACAGAGGCCGGGCTAGAAGCTGTAGAAAATGTCGGTGACAGCGACAGTGACTGTGATGACGAAGACGACAACTGTATCGATGATGTAACTGGTGGTGAAGCAGCAGATGCAGTTTGTTTGGATGTGGTCTGGACAGCATCCAAGCCTGAGTGTTGCTCTCTGTTTGCTTCGTCTGGGGCAGAGCTGGTTTTACTCTGCTGGCCCGCTCCCCCTCCTTCTCCATCGCCCTTTAGCAAACCCCCCCTGCCTTGTCTCTGATAGGTCCTGATGGTGGGCTTGCAGACGTAGCTCTCCAAGATCTTGGGCGGTTTCTTGGTGCGCTTGGTTTGGAGACCAATTCGGACTCTTACATTCCCCTCGGGGCAGCTGGCCTCTCTGCCAGAGAGCTGAAGCTGTTGCTGCCCCACGCTGCCACAGCGCCCCTCGATGAGCAGCTCCAGCACTGCCCCCTTGTCTCCTTCTCTCTTTCTTCCTCCTCCCTTTTTCTCCTCCTCCTTTTTTCCCACTGCCTCGCCATTCTCTACCTCCCCTCTCCTCTTTTTCTCTGCCACTTGGTCCTGCTCAGAGTCTTCAGGTGCAGAGGCGGGGTCCAGAGTGGAGGCTGTGGTCGGAGGGGTTCCCCCCTTCACTCTCTGGTCCATCAGAGAAGTCGGGGGGAGAAGTAGGATGCTGTGAGGTTACCAGAATAACACTTTTAAACGACTCCAGTGGGGTTGGTGGGGTCAAGGGTGAAGAGCAGAATGCAGGTGTCGATCACAAGGGTCACAAAAAAAAAAGATCCAGTAAGAGTCCAAGTGCAGCTCTGTACCTTCATCCGGCAAGGGAAGGTCTCTCTGATGTCCTTTACAGTTACACTGAGACAGAGTAAAAGGCAGAAGGAAAGTGGAAGAAAAGACAGAAAGATAGAGAGGCCAGTGATTAGTCATTTCAGTGAGCTAAGATGTTGAACAGCAGCAGTACAGGAATTGAGGGGAAAGTCCCCTTCCTGCAGGCAGCTGTAGCGAGGTGCTAAAGTCTGTGTCCACAAAGATGATCTCATCATCCAGAAAACCCAGGAGGCCAATCAACGTTGCTGATTCCCAGAATGTCGGCACTAACTGGAAGACTGACTTACATTCCCCCCAAAAAAACAGCCTGGGCTAGTTCGCTCCGACAATCCGCAAATATCGATGGAGCTAAAAGACAGCGAACACACCCCAAACCTCTACACTTTTCACTTATGTCGTAATCCTTCCCGTGTCTCTCCGCAAATCAATCTATCAATCAATCAGCTTCTGGCTAATTCAAACACTTGATCCAGTCTCCTCCCCTCCTCTCTCCACTGTCTTTGCGCCTTCTGTTCTCAGCTACTCCCACAAGCACTTCTCCTCCCACCCTTCCCGCTGCTGTACTTTCTTTTCTCTCCGAAACTCCCCTTTTCATGTTTGGCAGTAAGCTTTTGCATGCATTCTCTATTAGTCCCTCCACTCTTTCTCTCTCTCTCCCTCTCTCTCTCTCACTCTGTGTGTGTGTGTGTGTAGACCACACAGTAAAATGGTCAACTCATACACTGTATCCATGTTAATCAGAACCATATTTCCTCTTCCTTGTCGTTCTTTTCCTTCTCTCCAACTTAAATCTCTCCATTCACAGTCCGACTGTTCCCCTCCTCCCCTTTCAGTAGTGGTAACACAAATCCGTAGGAAAGGGTAAAACTTATTTTTGGAAAGGAGCGCAAATTCCTCCTCCTCCCATTGCTTCCTCTAAGTCAAGTAAGCTTTTCATTGACCCCCATTGTAAATGGACTTTTAATGTGACATTATAGTGAAGTAACACACCCTAAAATAACATTCTCCTCACCAGGAAAAAACTTTCACTCTCATTCGTGGTGTTTCCAGAACGCTTTTCAACGTGTCGAAGGGAAGCAGCATCTTTCTGTCATGCTTCCTTCATTATTCGCTCTCCCTCATTAAGGGAGACACTCATCCATTTTCTAATAAAACACACCCGGGCAAGCATTCTTGCAGCTCTCTCCTGAGAGCCTCTTATGAAATAGCTCATCTGTCTCTCAGCGCTCTGAACTGCCCCCTTAGACTTACGAGAGCATCTCAGATAATGTTTTCATTTAAGAGCTCAGTGGGCTATCTCTCGTGCCTCTTGGTCCCTCCACACCCAAACCTTCCCTTGAATCATAGAAGCTCAAATCAACATCTGTTCCAGTAACCGCTGTTATGTAACAGTTTTGGAAAGCATTTCCAAGACCAGTCCTCCTTACAATGAAAGAAAATGAGCGTAGAGGTGGACAGTGGTCCTCTTGAACTTAACTGTGGCAACTTTTATTATCAAGTCCACTCCAGAAGCCTGTACGGAGGGGCCGTGAGCACAAGCAGTATGAGTTACAAACCTGTTTGTGAAAACTCGCCATAAGAGGAGAGCCAGAGTGGCAGGTTTTCAGACTTAAAAGGGCAAGCCCATTCAGCATCAGTCAAAGTGCATACTAATGGCTTTTTATAGTCTCCAGAACTATACCTCTCACACATAACTCAAAATTATTCTAACATTAGACCAGAAGCTATTTCCAGTGACAGGATGATGGGTTGACTTGACACTGTAGTCAGTGCGGTGGCTCGGGAGCGCCGAAGCAACGATTAAATCATGATAATGGCCCACCATATTTCCAGCCATCATCACCATCCCATGACAGCGTTATCATCGATAACTACAACACTATTATCATCTGCCTGACAACAGCATGAGCCCAGCTGGAAATTGGGCCCCTGTGATGGCATCTGAAATCACTGAACCACGAAGCCTCGCGGTAAGCGTACGGGGAAGTTTCTCACGTGAGTCCCCCTCCTCAGACGCGCACACGCACACACACTTTCCCTCTAGTTAGTGCGTTGGCCGTACATTGTGTACCCGGGTCGCAGCTGCGTAGGCTCACTGATGTTGCTACTGTAGATACAGTATGGGCAGTGGGGGTGTTACCGCACTGGAGCAACCTATCACTGGTTTACCGAGGACGTCAACAGGAGCTTCCTTCTCCATAATGACTTTGCGCACCTCGGAAAATCACTACCCGCCTGATGCTGTCGCACTTACAAATGATACACACATACACGTGTTGTTGTTGTCGTCACTCCTGTCTCCTATTTTGAGACATATCGCACATCTACGCGCCCTAAAACATGACCCAGCTGCACGTTTCAAACTCAACATGGAAGTGGGAGGCTACGTAGCACGAAAAAATGTGCTTGCTGGTAGTGTTTGTGCTGGTGCGGATTAGTACCGAGCCACCTTTTTTCCTCAGCCCCCCCTCCCCGCCTCTCTCTCTCGCTCTCTCTCTCTTCTATCTGTCCTCTGCCAGTCCTTCTGCTGGTGTCAGCAACATTGAAATAAGAAATATCACCGTGCGGGGAGAACAGAGGGGAGGGAAACACACTCGGCAACAAGGGATAAAATTAGCGCAAAGCGGATGCACGAAATTCTTAACCTGCTGCGCTTTGAGCCCGCTGATGATGACAGGCCTGCACACATTAATACGGACTGCCATGACAAGCAGTAATAAGGCTACGTAGGCTACTTACCCCGAGAGCGCGTCCCAGAGCCAACTGCGTTTAGGCAGGAGGTTAAGGTGTTGCTGTCCTGCTCTCCCCCTTCGCACCAGCGGCGATCCACGGCTTTTTGGTGCATTAGATGTTGCTTTGATTACATAACTAAGGCCAGCGGAGGTTAAAACACCCCCTAAAACCGAGTTTCAGTCCCATCAGAGCGCAGAGCCTACTGTGCAACAACATTGGCGCGGGTGTTTTCATAATCATACAGTCGACGGATCTCCGTCGGCGCGTCTCCGCAGCTAGGTGGCGGACTGGTTACGCTGGATCTTATTTTTTTTTATTTTTTTGCCTACTTCTCTCTCTACCCCCTCTCTCTCTTTCTCGCTCTCTCTCTCTCTCTCGGGGGGGAAAGTTACACCGCTCCCGCCAGTTATAATGGCTCAGATTGTGCTCTCGTATGCGCACAGCCTGCTAACGTGTCGTGGCGACGGGCTGAAGGCTGCAGCTGCGTGTGTGTGCGTGCTTGTGTGTGTGTATGTGTGTGTGTGTGTGTGTGTGTGTGTGTGTGTGTGTGTGTGTGTGTGTGTGTGTGTGTGTGTGTGCTCGGGGTACAGGGCTGGCAGCGCAGAGGGGTTGTTGGATGTGCGGGAATGTAACTGCGTGGCCATTTTCATGTGGCCAGAGGAGGAGATAAAACGGTGGATACAGCACAGGATCTCATTGCGGTTCATAACAGGCGATCGGGGAGGGCTATTTAGGCGCTTAATAAAATGGCGACGACTTGGCGAAAGTAGGCTGCTGGTAGGTAGGATTTGGGGGAGCAGCCGGAAAGTTGCGTCGCGTCATGCAATACACGATTCGGCTTTACGCGAGTGGGAGAGGCACGCGGGGATGGTAAAAGTTGATACCTGAGAGCTGTTTACCGCGCGTTTGGTAACATTTCCACCAAATAATAAAAAGCACGCAATTTGAACATGAAACATTTGCAGAAGTGTGTGTTAATATGAGAACACAGTCATAATTAGTAGTGCTAAAAACAGCAGTCACAGATATATAATTACAGTATCGTAATGATTTATTTGGCAGTAGAAGCGGTATATTCTCCAAAGAGTTTAGTCCACTGTTAGGTCCTGATACGCATATAAGATTTGGGGGGGCCCGTGCCTCCTATTCGCTACACACTGTTTACACCGTGACCTCTAAATAACCATTAAACACACTGCAGACTGCACCTGACCGCGCGCGTCTGCATGATCCTGAATTTGTTAGTAGCACTAAAAGTCCTGAAAACACGCACCATGTAAGGACTATGTGACAAAAAGCAGATAGATTTTTGCCCCCGTAAGTTTTAAGTCAATTCCATAAGTCCAATTAACAAGCACGCGCTTGCAAATTTCTACCAAAAAGTCCTTCAGGCTCTCTGGGCCTCCTGGGAAAAAGTTGCTGTCTGGCCCTTGTGACACAACCGAGTTTTGCTTTTTGTTTGCTTTGTTTTTTTTTGTTTTTTAAATTCTCTGTCAAACATTATTTCGAATAAAAAGGGTCCAGATTTATTCGACTGATACTGAAGCCAGGATCTCTGTATGTCAGTTTGATCCAACACAACCTTATTTTAAATGTTAACGAGAGCGCTCGTCTATTTTAGGATCAGTGTACTCGTGATAACGTGAACAACTGGGAAAATAAAGTCGAACTAAAGTCGATCAAGTGATTAAAGTTTAACAATTGAAATGCTCATTAAATACCTGCACTGGTGCGAATGACTAGAAAAAAAAACGAGAGCAAAAGAAAATCAATGCGGAACTGAATTTATGCTCAAAAAGTCGCATAAAAACTTTGATCACATTGAGATACACAAATATCACAGTCCTAGAGATGCTTAGAGACACAAACATCCATGTCTATAAGATGCCTATAGCATGTATGCATAGTGAGAGCGTAAGCTTTCAAGATTATTCACAACAAGCACTAAAGATAAGAGAGATATGCTTTGCACACTTAATTTAATCAGCAATAAGGTTTTGTTGCTGTTGTTGCGATAAAAAAGTGAATACTTGATCCGTTTCAAACACCTGCATAAGTTCTAAATGTTCAGAACCTTTCATTGTCAAACTCATTATAAATTAGGTGATAATGCAGGGCATTCTTAGTTAATTACTAAAGAAATGAGCATTGCCATACAGAAAATTTGGCCTTTCATGGGAGCAATTTTCCTGTGATTGTGGGTAGATGTTATGTTTGAAAAGATGATTATTCATTTGCCACGCGAATTTGCACACAGTAGACCATAGAGCAAAAAATGAGCATACTAATTGCAATTCCAATTAATAAAACTAAGAAAAATACAAATCAATATTTTTTATGTTATACAAATACCAAACAGACACAAAATACAAGGGCAAATTAGTGAAACTGTGTCCAGGGGAGGATTCTGATACTCTGACCTAAAGGATAAAACATACAGAAGAAATAAAGTCAGATATATATATACTGAAGAGTGAAGACAGAGTGTTGAGAAGATGGAAGAAGAACTTTGAGAAGCTTGTGAATAACGGAAATGAGAGAGAGAGGAGGACAGATGGAGGAAAGTTAGTGGATCAGGAATTTCAGAAGATTAGATTTCAGAAGAGCTGCTATAAAGTGGATGAAGAGTAGAAAGGTGGTTGGTCCAGATGACAAGCCTGTAAAAGTATGGGATGTCTAGGAAAGATGAGAGTGGACTTTTTTTTTTTTTTTTTTTTTACCAGATTCTTTAACACAATCTTGGAGAGTGAGAGGATGACTGAGAAATGGAGAAGAAGTGCATTGGTACTGATTTTCAAGAACAAAGGTGATGTGCAGAACTGTAGTAACCACAGAGGGTTAAAGCTGATGAAATGCACCATAAAGTTATGGGAAAGAGTTGCTGAAGCTAGGTTAAGAGGAGAGGTGGGGACATGATGTTTGCTTTGAGGGTGTTGATGAAGAAGTATAGAGAAGGTCAGAAGGAGTTTTACTGTGTCTTTGTAGATCTAGAGAAAGCATACGATAGGTTGTCAAGAGAGGAGAAGGAGGCATATCCTCACGCAGGACAAGCACGAGGACAGCAAGACAATGATGAGGTGTGGAGTAGGTGACATATGGGTTCGGGGTGTCAGAGGAATAACATCTGAAATCATCTCTGAGGCCCTTTCTTGTTTGTAGTTTGGATGGACAGGCTGAAAAATAAGGTAAGACAGAAGTCTCTGTGGACTGATGTTTGCAGACAACACTGTGGTTTATAGAGCATGGAGCAGGGGAAAGAGAGTCTAGAGTGGTGCAAGTGTGCTCTGGAGAAAAGAGGAATGAAAGCCAGTAGAAACAAGACAAAATAGATGTGTGTGGATGAGAGGGCAATAGAAGGAAAGATGAAGCTGCAAGGAGCAGAGGTAGTCAAGGTGGTGACTTGGTGAATTGAAATACATGGGATCAATGATTCAAAGCCACAGACAGTGCGCAAGAGAGGTGAAGAATAGCATGCAGAGAGGATGGAGTGAGTGGAGATGAGTCTCTGGTGTGATTTGTGACAGAAGGACAGCAGCAAGAGTGAAAGGGAAGGTTTAGAAGATAGTAGTGAAACTGGCAACAGTCAGACTGATGGCAAAGCAAACATAAAGACAAACTAAAACATACAAAATCTCATTTACTTAGTGCAATATATATTCCTATGCAATACACATTTCAATGTGGAGTAAATATCTAAATGACTGTGCAATATTTTTCTCATACTACAGTGGAATTTGGGAACTACCGTCTCATAGCTGAAACTAATTTACATATTATTTCTTTTCTATATCTTTTTTTAAACAAACACAACAACAACAAACAAAAAACCTTAGTGTGCACTGTTTTATACACTGTACAGATATATATCTTTATAGTGTATTTATTTGACTTTGACTCTAATCTCTAAGAGTTACCTAGACCTTAGTGTATGTCTCCAAATGGCAAAATACACATTTTTATCTTTATCTCCTATGATGTATGGTAGCAGTGACAAAAAGACAGCTGGAGGTGGGAGAGTTGAAGATGCTCAGATTTTCACTGAAGAATGAACAAGATCAGAAATGAGTACATTAACAGGAAAGCTCAGGTTGAGCAGGTGGAGACAAAGTTAGAGAGACAAGGCTGAGATGGTTTGAACATGTGCAGAGGAGGGATAGGGGATATACTGGACAAAGGATGCAGAGTATGGAGCTGCCAGGCAGGAGGAAAAGAGGGAGACCTCAAGATTGGTGGATGTAGTGAAGGAGTACATGCAGAGGGTTGATGTGACAGAGGGGGATGCTAAGGATAGGTTGAGATGGAGACAGATGATCTGCAGAGGTGATCCCTAAAGAAGAACACGAAGTATATTGCATGAGCAAAGACATTTAGCTGATTAATTTCTCATCATGAATATTCATCACGAGCCTTGTAACTTTTTGTTTAATCTCCAGGTAACTAATCTGATGGTTAACTGAGATTACTGTACTGTTGCTGTTAATCTTACATAAATCCGGAGAACAGGGATATATCTAATGCTTTAAAGATCACTGTCTTTACCCTTTATAATCTATTAAACAGTCATAATAACTGTACCTTAATTATCAGAGGCCAAACGCCAAAGTCTGATAAACTCCATTTTCCTCATTTGTTGTCGCCTCGCCTCGTGCGGTCTGATTGGCTAAACCACCAGGTCACGTCACTTCCTTTGTGTGCAGCATGATGGCGGTGTCCATGACGGGTCTGGCACATTGACATCGGCTCGGTTTGTGCAGTATTTACTCTCCGTGACCGGAGTCTGGAGAGCCTTTTCAGCAGATGACGGTTGTCGAAATCTTCCTCACTGAACATTTAATGAAGTGAGTCGCAGGTGAGCAGCTTTCAGCGTCCGCACGGCTCTGGGTTCGATCCCGTTACTTATTACATACATGTCTGCAGGACGACACAGCTAGCTGTTAGCTAACTGTTTATACAAGGTTACAGGACACTGGTGTGTGTGTTTATATATCCTGGCGTTTTAAATTGTTTCTCTCTGTCCACCCTGTTTCAGGTCATGGCTCTTCACAGATTGTCCTTAAGGCTACGGCCAACGGTGAGGATAGGCTTTAGAAGCTGCTTCTTCGTAACCTGGACAGTACTTAAATATTTCACGCTATTGTCAAAAGTGTCAGGTCAAAAATGTTTTCACTGACAGCTGTTGTGGCAAAATTTTGCAGGTAACCCACGTAAGGTCCCTTCACAGCGGTGGACGCAGGCAGCAGCAGGAGGCTGTGGCTGTAGACTCGGAACCTGAACCTTTCTCAGTCTTCAGGACACAGGAGAGCGACCCGGTAAGCAAGACATGAGGCAAAGCTGGCTCTGAGGACACCCAGACAGCTTATGCTCTGAGGCTGAACTGAGCTGGAGTGAAGCAGAAAATGTTAAAGCAAGATTTCTTTTATTCCAGAACACAGTTTTTAACCAGTGGCTTATGTTGTTATATATTATAAGAACCAGCCAGAAAAGGCCGCTGTCATCACAGTCAATTGTATCTGGATTCATACTTGGGATACGTGTTGTTGGGATAAGTGTTGAATCATTAGTCTATTAAACATTTACCTTTTTCCCAGCCCAACATTAACTTAACAAAGAAAAGCAAAACACAAAACAGATGAACAAACCACCACTGCTATTCAACACACTGAAGGGAAAATTATTCAAACACAAATCTTTATTTTTTTTTTTATTTTTTAAGAATAAAACTCAGCCATAGCAAACAAAAGGTCAAAACTTACCAAAATGAAAGAAAACAAAAAGAAAACACATTATCTTCTATTTCAGGTCAAAAGCCACACGTTAGACTTTAGATTTATTAGTGTTTGTTCCTTTTTAATTTTTTTTTACTATAAGTTGTTATTTTTCTGAATAGAGGAAATGGTGTTTGATCTAGCTGAATTTCTTTGAAGTAGTCCTCTCACACGTCAGTCTAACCTCCTCCCAAAATAGAGTGAAACTCTTTCCTCTCGCTCATGCAGACATGACTCACTTTTACGTTCAGGTTATGTTGCATAAATGTAATGCCTTGAAAAGCGATGCACTCACAGACTTATTGTCAGTTTTAATTTTACGGTGTTTCATTCTCTCTTCTGCTGTCCTGAAGATTTTTGTTTGTGCTGCATGAACTACATGAGAACTCGTTAATGACCATTACAGCCAGGTTGAGATTTATACGGTGACAATGGTTACAGGATGGTGGATAAAATGTTGTTATATAGATGACGAGTATATATTTCTGTTTAGGGCAATCTGAGGGGTGCTGAGCAACTGACAAAGATCCAATTTAAAAACATTTTGTTGCAGCTTTTATAGAAATGCGACTGCATTGCTTATTCTTAAAGCGAACATTGGAATTTGTTGTTACTTTAATTGAAACGACTGAAAAAAGCTTATGATTTTGGCCTGTGTTTCCTTCCAGGCATGTCATTCAGAGAAACACATCGGACAGTACTACACTCTGCCCTCTGCACATATCCGCACGCTGTTCCCTTCAGGTCTCCCTTGGCGCTATCAGCAACAGGTAAGTTCATCTTTGGATGTGAGATCTGCATAGAAAAGTTACAAATGTGACCTTGTTTGTAGATTACAGTGTAGTTTTTCTTAAAATTTTTAAGCAGCACTGATA